>NC_056735.1:1531061924-1531069424 GCF_019279795.1 Protopterus annectens
ACCTTCTGTGTTAGCCTGTACTTCAGAGAAGTCAATACCAAACAGGAGAGGACTCAGGACTGAACCCTGTGGTACTCCATTTGTAACTGGTCTGAAGTCGGATTTGGAGTCTGCTACTTTCACAGTGTGGGTTCTGTCAGTGAGCCAGTTGGCAACCCATCTTGTGACATAGGGATTTATACCTAGTTTAGTGAGTTTATCTATAATTCCAAAGTGGGGGATGGTATCGAAAGCCTTGGCAAGATCTAGATAGGCTGTGTGAACCACCTTATCCTCATCTATGGCTTTGGTGACCGCTTCAAAGAAGTCTATCAGGTTTAGGACACTACCTTATTTGCTGGTGAAAGCCATGAAAATGAGGTGAATTAGCATTTCAGGAAGCAGGCAGGCAGGCATCTGTGCAGGGGCAGTGCTAGTTGCAGAAATGTGTTTGGTTACTAACCGAACACATTTCTGCAAATAGCAAAATGGAAGCATGACAGCTCAAATAAAAGCATGTATTATAAACCTTAGTCATGCTAATGACCAATTATATGACCATTAGCATGGGAAAGTATTTAATTTAATAAAAAATCAAAAATTTTTTTGGGCTGGTCTCGGCCATTTAAGCATAGGGCAGCGGCGAGCAAACAGGATCATGCCGAAAATAAAAAAAATGTAAAAACTCGATTTTTGGGGAAATCTGCATTTTACCATTATAGTCAATGGCTTGCAGAATTAAAACAGTAGCAGGAAACAGTGGTTGTTAAGTATAAAGGCTCTGTGGTAGTGCAGTAACTATGGACTAAGACAGTGGGCTATGCAAATGAGTGGAAATTTACTGAATCACAAAATATTTTAAGTCCACACACTGCACCTGACCATGTAGGTGCTAGAACAGGAGAGTGTAGGCAGGAGGAGCAGCTAACATGAATATGTGGTGTGTCACGCTTGCTGTAAGAACATTGGAGCTCCATTGCCTGGGTCTGCACTTAGCTAAACACAGCTAAGCAAGGGGAGTGTGTCTGAGGATTTAATGTCTTACACCATGAAATGAAGAGCGTGTTCACATCCAGGGAGGGCCATTTCTGCTAAAATGTGTTTACCTTAGCTAAACAGGTGTGTGTGGCATGCACTGGAACTTAAAAAAAAATGGAAATAGCAGCACTGTTTACATTTAGGCAGTGGGATTGTGCGCCACATCTCAGGGCTTAAAAGGGCCAGAGATGGGAAGGGGGCAAAAGGAAAAAAAAAAGGGAAATAGCAAAATACAGCCACGCAAATACAAGTAAAACTGCTGGCAGGTGGAATGTCTCAAAGTCAGCCAATCGCACAGGCAGCATCTGCAGCACACCACTATAAACTATGCAAATGCCTTCCAGGTGTTTTTTCCAACAAACTCTGCACCATAGATGTACACATATGGAGGAATTTTAACTGATAAAACTAGCACAAAGTGTTAGGGACTGCTGTCGCATTGCTCTATCAGTATGTGCAAAAGGCTGAGGGCACTGACAAGGACAATGCTGACAATCAACTCAGACTGAGGAGGAGGAGAAGAGTGTTCAGACCCAGGGTAACTTACCAGGGGCTATATGATCTGGAGATAGTAGAGTGCTACAGGGTAGACAGGGACATACTTCAACAACTTGTTGACCTGTGCCGGCCTCTCCTCAGACCCAGAGCCAATAGAAGGTAACCCATCCCAGTGGATACCAGGGTATGTGTATCCTTAAGAATACTAGCTACACATACTTTCCAAAGACCAAGGGGATATCATGGGGGTCTCACAGGTATCTGCATCCAGGATATTCCACCAGTTCCTGGATGCCATGCGCCCACATGCCGCTGAGCACATTTACTTCCCCGGCACCTGTGAGGAGAGGACCAGCAATATGCATCCCTTCCACTGTGTAGCAGAATATCCAGAGGTACTGGGTGCCATAGACTGCAAATACATCCACATCAAAGCACCACCCGGTGACCAGGGTAGGGTCTACCTAAACCACAAAGGGTTCCACTCTATCAACTGCCAGGTTATGTGCAATGCCCAGGGCATTATCATGAATGTGTGTGCTGGCGTTCCTGGAAGCTATCACAACTCCCACATCTGGCATTCGTCATAGCTGTACTAGGCATTTGACAGTGGGGACATCCCATGCGCTCATCTGGTGGGGGATGCTGGCTTTGCACTGGAGCCATGGCTGATGACTCCCATCAGAAATGCACAGACACCCACACAAGAACGCCATAATGAGGGACACGCACAAACCAGGATCATTATAGAATGTGTGTTTGGGATGCTCAAGTCATGGTTCTGCTGCCTTGACACATCTGGTGGAGCCTTGCAGTACTCTCCTGCCACATGTGCACACATGTTCATAGTATGTGCCATGCTACACAATACCTGTGGAAACAGCTGCAGCAGAAAAAAAACAGGGAAGGGCCAAACAGCCCCCCACCATTGCCAAGGTCTTCACAGGCACAGAGGGTCTCAGAGGAGGAACATCCTGAGTTTGCCCCTATAGGCAGACAGAGGCGCACCCGGTATGCACTGCCCTTGGCAAAGAGGCAACGCATAGCACATACACTGACAGTGTAGGGCCCGAGGGACTGATCTCTCACTCTCTCTCTCTCTGACTCACATGCGCAGTACAATGGATGACAAACATCATACCACCTATACCTTACCAAGTATAGGTTGTGTACTGCATGCATCCGACATAGTCAGCCCTCAAGCACCACCCTCACAATTGCCTTAGGCAGAAGGTAAGTCAGTCTCCTTAACAATAAATGAATGGAGTAGAATGTTCTGATAGTATATCTATGGTATTGATGCACGCATGGAAGGGCATGGGGTGGCTTACTGGGATAGCAGCAGACAACTGACAGCTCTTTGGGACACCGGGAAGTGTATTCTCAGTATTGGCCTACCCACACTATGCAGTACCACTGTAGTTGACAAATACCACTGCAATATACGTAGTGAGCCAAATAACTGGGGGTCATAGGTCGCATGCATAGATGTCAAAGTGTGGGTCCCATACCTCGCCACAGCCTCACCCAGCAGATCAGCTATAGAAAACCATACAGAAATGTCTGGCAAAGGCCCCCAAATGGTGACATCCATGAAATTCCCACCTACAGACTTACACAGTGATATCACAGCAGGTCTGGCAGTGGCAGTATGGCTCTGAAAGGTAAGAAGTCTAAAACCACAAATGTCTATGCCAGAACAATCTGACCTGTGGTTGGTACTGTTATGCCTGTAGTCTCATAGATAGGGCACACCACTATGCTAAATGGGACCAGAATGTTAAGCAAATATCAGCGCAGTCTCTGAAAATGTTTATTGAGTACAGATGTGTCTAATGCTTTGGTGACTACTTCAAAGAAGTCTATCAGGTTTAGGAGACATGATCTGCCTTTTACAAACCCAAACTGTGTGGGGTCCAGAGTTTGGAGATCTCCAATGTGTTTGTTTATGAGTTCCATGATGATACCTTCCATGGCCTTGCAGACTAGGCTCGTCAGACTAATGGGGCGGTAGTTCCCAGGGTCTGTTGTGGCCCCCCCTTTATGGAGTGGGATAACTGTCAAGGTGCGCCATTCAATGGGCACAAAGCCTGAGGTGAGGCTATGATTGAACATGGTACTTAGGTGGGGGTGCCAGTTCATTCTGTAGTTCATGTAGAAGGCAGCCTGTGATGTTGTCAGGTTCCATGGATGCTGTGTTCTTGGCTTTGGAGAGTGAAGTATTTACCTGTGCAGCCGTGATTACAGGAACTTTGCATTCTTCCGGTATAAAGATGGGCCCTTTAGGGGGTGAGAGGGGGGTAAAGTTAGCACTGAACCTATCTGCCAGGATGTTGTCAATATCAGTTGGTTCTGTATATTTAGTGTCATTGTACTGTACCTCAGAGCAGATCTGAGTGTTCCCATTGAGATTTTTGACATAGCTATAGAATGCTTTGTGATTGTCTTTAGAATCAGTGGCACTTTTGTTTTCATAACTAGCTTTGGAAGATTTTATGAGGGGATCTTAGCTTCTTACTGAGGCTGACCAGGGAGTTCCTCCAATCATGGGATTTTACTCTTTTTTTACAACAGTTTCTTTCTTCTGTTGTAGTTTGTTTATGGCAGAAGACCACCAAATTGGCTTCCTTTTTTTTTGGAGGATAGCATCTTGGTTCTGTTAGGCATAGCATGATCCATGCACTCGTGTAAGTGCTTATAAAGTGCATTTGTGTTGGTTCAGCAGTCGTACCTCTATTGTCCACCTGCATGGGTGTCGTGAAGTTTGCCACTTCTGTCTTAAGAAGCGTGAAGTTGGCTTTGAAGAAATGTTTTACGGTTGTTTTCCTAATGGGGGGTGGGAACGGGATGTGGATGTCTAGGGTGATTAGCTTGTGGTCTGATCTGACCAACGAGGAGCTGACCGCTGGTGTGGAACACCGGTCACCCATGTTGGCGATGACCAGGTCTAGGATATTGCTGCCCCTGGTGGGGGTGTGGATAAGTTGATCCAAAGTGTTGGAATTGATGATTTCCAGAAAACATTGAGCCCAGAGTTAGTTGAACTTGGATAATCTCAGCTGCATTATGCTGAGCAACTATCTTGGAGGTGTGGATATCCTTAATGAATATCGACACACCTCCACCTTTAGTGTTTTTGTCTGGGTTTGGTGGCCGAAAGGTGTAGTATAAATTATAGCTTGATAATGCAGGGGTGCTCTCTGGAGCTTTGAGCCAGGTCTCTGTCACTGCACAGATGTCAATGTTCTCCATTTTAAGGAGTGCCTCGAGTGAGTGCATTATGAGGTTTAGACTTCTAGCATTGAGTAGCATTACCCTCAGATTTTGCTTGCTTGTACCTGTTACGGTGGTGAATTTGTCATTTGAACCTTGCCTAAAAAAGGCACTATAGGGGTGGCAATAGCCTTTGCCAGTATCTGGAATCCCAAGGGCGACAGGTGCAGGCCATCTCTGGCAAAGCAGCGTGGTCTGTCAATCATTTCATCCCAGGCAGACAGATACTGGATTCCCTTAGAATGACACCATAAGCTTAGCCAATTGTTAAAGTCAATCATTTTGTCCTTGTACTGTGGTGTCATTCTGGGTGATGGCAGGATGCTACTCAGGGCTAGGGTCATACCAGCCAGGGCTACAAGATCAGAGAGCTCCTCCATGTCTCTTTTCATGTAGTCCAGGGAGGTATGTCTCGGGTCATTCACACCAACATGGACAATGACAGAGTCATATTTGTACTTGTTGTGGAGTGACCTGAGTGTGTGCATTATGTGGCGGATCCTGGCACCTGACAGGCAGCTGACAGTAACTTTTTCCTTGTTTAGCTTGGTGAGGGGAACATCAGTGTGCCTGACTATAGAGTCACCTATGACTAGAGTGTTGGGTACGTTATGCCTTATGGGCGGTAGTTGAGTGGCACACTATGTGGGCTATGTGTCATTTGGGTTTTGTTGGGGGGTGGAGGTTGCTTGCATTTCTGCTTTGGAGGTCTTTGTTTTTTGGGCAGATTTGTACTGAGAGCCTCCGTGAATGTAGGTGTGTGTTTTGTGGTTCTGTGTGTGTGTTTTGGTGGTGTATGTTTTGAGGGACAATGTGATGAGTGTGGTGCAGTGCAAGTGTTTACCTTCTCCTCTTGACTGTCTAGGCCAGTCTTTGGTGAAGAAAGCTTTGCTTCCAGTTGGCTATATAAGTGCATCTCTCACAAGTCGTAGTGTTGGGTGGTAGGAGGAGAGGGTTGTCTGTGTACATGAGGCAATTGCTGCATTGTCCCAAGATGTCCAGATTCATCAGGTAGACAGGAGAAAACACCATGAGCTGACCTTTAGACATGCCTGAATAGGTGCTTATTTATTAAGTATTAAAAACTGTGTTCCTCTAGACAAGTGAGGAAAGTTGAATGCTGTAGTAATTAGTAACTTATTTAGTGCTTACAATGAGTTCTGAACAAGTGCTGAGATCAAAGAAACAGATGAGTGCTAAAACTAAAAAGCTGGTTAGTTGCAATGGAAATGTTGAAGAACAGACTTTATGGTGCCTGGAATAGTTTAACCCCAGTTAAGTGGGGGGGGGGGGCTTAGGAGCCCACAAACAGTCCTGGACACAGCAAATCTGTATCTGACCTG
Source organism: Protopterus annectens (assembly GCF_019279795.1). Lineage (NCBI taxonomy): Eukaryota > Metazoa > Chordata > Ceratodontiformes > Protopteridae > Protopterus > Protopterus annectens. The sequence goes on from NC_056735.1 coordinate 1,531,068,056, forward strand.
CCACAGGAAAGGGGGGAAGCAAGCTTAGAATTTTTTTTCCAGTAAAGTGGAAATGGAGAAAGCTGGGACAGAAGTCAATTCAATGTTAAAAATCTGAGTGGGTTGGCCTTCACAAATGTTCTCTATTAGATTGAGTGAACTAATGACACCAGACTGGGAGGAGTGTCACAGATCAAATATACAGTATGGGCGGGCAATTACAAAGCCACCAAGTATAAGAACACAAACACTAGGGAGGGTGGGTGTGAAAAATTACAGTTCCTAGCTGTAGCCACTAAATGAAAGTTTTAAACAGATCAAGGAGCAGACTCGAGAATGGTTTTAACTGCAACAGACAAAAATACACAGAAAAGTTTGGATAGAGCACTCACAAACAGAAAATACAACTCTCAGTATGAAAAAGCAGTTTACAGTTAATTAATGTTAAAACAGTATAAAACAGTACATAAATGCAGTGAAACAATAAAAAAGCTTTAAAACAGTGCAAAAATATAGTAGATCAACTCCATAGCATAATTATAAGCATTTCAGAAGTGCAGTTCAGTGAAATAAGTGTAAGAAATAACTTAGACTGCTCTTGGAATCTTAAGGAATTTCCACTTTTGCAATGCAATCCAGAGCCTGACAATACTGTATATAAGTTAAATATTTTGGGTCTATTCAATCCCAGTACAAATCCCATTGCCCTACTTTAGCAGTCCTGCAGATAACAGTCATTTTAGAAGTCCCTTACATCGGGCCTCAGCCATATAAGCTCTGTTACATGTGCGATAACTGTGTAACACTATACTGCAAATAGCTAGTTAGGTAGGAGTTCTAATCACAGTTCTGGTGACTGTGTGTGTGTGTATATGTGTAGTTTAAAGTATTTTGTGGCTTCTCTCATCTGGTACATCACCCATTGCCATCCTTTACAAGGGCTGGTAATGTTCCTCACCTTAGAAGTATCTTTGGACAACCTTTACCATATAAGCTACATGGCACATGTGATAAATGCATAACACTGTAGTAGCAATAAATAGATAGGTAGGGGTTCTAATCTCAGTCTGGGCAAGTGTGTGTGTGTGTGTGTGTGTGTGTGTGTGTGTGTGTGTGTGTGTGTGTGTGTGTGTGTGGGTGTGTGTGTGTGGGTGTGTGTGTATGTGTGTAAGAACAGTATTCTGTCTGTGTGGGGGTTGTTGTGTTTTTGTGAGGACCATATCCATTGGGGGTTGTTACCTTTTGCTGTTGCCCACCCAGTACATGTCTCCCAGTGTCTGCATTACAAGGCCTACAGTTGTCATCCACTATAGGACCTGTAGACACTCTGCAGTCCTATAAGTATTGTGCCATGTGCAATAACTATTTGACAGTATGGAATAGATAACAA
>NC_056735.1:1531074424-1531141924 GCF_019279795.1 Protopterus annectens
TACATGTGTGGCTCATATGTTTGGTCTGTTCCTCATAAGTCCTATGTTTGTCTGATACATTACTGGGTTAGCCTCTGGATTGGTGCCACTAAGTAATGTCCTACTTTGAGGTGCAGACTGCATAACCTGCAGTACATGTATGTTTAAACAAAGCCGGTTACTCAAACCACTTCCCAAGTTTACAGTGGATATAGTAAGTGTACACACACCTGTTAACATGCCATGTTTTCATGATATATCACATGAGACCTCAGAAATCAAATAATAAAATTGTCATAATTTCATATAACATATAAACTCTGCAATCCAACCAAAAACATGCACATCAATTACAGGTAATGTGTGGTAACTGAAATAGGCACAATAGGCTGAATGCATACGTGTGCACACCCTTAAAGTAATACTCTGTTAAAGCACCTTTTGATTTAATCACAGCATGCAGTCCTCTTGGGAAGGTGTCTATCAGCATGACACATCTTGAATTGCCAATGTTTGCACTCTCTTCTTTGCAAAACACCTCCAACTATGTCAGATTGCAAGGCCATCGCCTGTGTACTGCCCTCTTCAGGTCACCCTGCACATATCCTATTGGATGTAGGTGTGGGCTCTGACTCAGCCAATGCAGAACGTTGCATGTGGTCTGGTGAAGCCATCCTTTTGTTGATTTGGATGTATGGTTTAGGCCATTGTTGTGTGGAAAGGTGGAATTCCTCACCATCCACAGCTATGTAGCAGACACCAGAATGTTTTGTAGCCACAAGGGACCAGTGTTTGGAACTGTTCATAATCCCCTTTAACTTGGCTACAACCCCAGTTCCAGCTTGTGGGCAGCAAACCTGAAGCAGGACACAGCCATCAGCATGCTTCACTGTGGGGGGTGTTGTTGTTGTGGTGATGTGCAGTGGTGACACTGCACCAAACACACCTGTCAGAATTGTGGCCAAAGAGTTCAACCATTGGCCCATATTACCATAATACATTTTCCCACTTGTTTTTTTGGAGACCTGATATATTGTTTTTAGACTTTCACCAAGTCTGGATATTGTTTGGTGTGAGGAACCTCTGCTATCTTCCAACCCTACCCTATAGGCAGGAGACCATGGAAGATTGTTGTGACATGTAGTACACACCCAGTACTTGCCGGATATTCCTGCTACTCTTTCACTGTTGCTGTGGGGCTCCTGGCATCCTCCCTGGCCACTTTTGGTCTTGTATTCTCATAGACTTTGGTGGGATGTCTACTCCTTTGCAATGTCACTGTAGGCCATCTTTTCACCACCTTTTGATGACTGTCTGTACTGCGTTCCATGGTATGTGCAATGCTGTGGAAATGTTTTGGTACCCTTCTCCAGGCCAATACATCTCAAACATGTGGTCCCTTAGCAGCTTTGTCAGGTCTATGTGAACCATGGCTGTTGTTATAGCAGGCAATTGGGTATATGTTAGAATAATCCTGGTAGGAAAGTTGACCATTATTTGCTGTTAATCAAAGAGTCTCCGTAATTGATAGCTGTTGTGTATCCAGTAAGATGTACTGGTGTAGTTATATTGAAAGCTGTCTCAACACAGTACTAGCTTCAGCCTGTGCACACATATGCATCTAGGTTGTTGTACTATTGTTATGTGTCATTATTGTTTACCCAACAGATTTGTTTGCTTTCCAATTGAATTGTACAGATTATAGGTCACATGAAAGGATGGGAATATTTTGAACTTGTCTATTATGCTCTCATTTTTGTATATCACAAATACCTGACATTCATTAGGTATGTACACCATTTATATGCACTGTATACCAATAATTTCTACAATATGACCCTAGTTTTGGGCCTTTGCCCCCCCCCCCATTTTGTTGGTCTTTATCCAGATGTCCTGCAATAACAGTTTGTGAGGTATGCTACAGATGTGACATCTCCTGCAAATAGGCCCCTGTCAGGACCATCATCATGCAATGCAGTAAACAGAACCACAGGTGCACATGCAGATATTGCCAAATGGCTGAGTGTAACAGCTGTGTGCATGGTCACATACATTAACTTTAGCATGCCTGGGGTACTGGTAAGCCACAACAGGAAAACTCCATACTTACTGGCTTCAGGCTGCTGTCCTAGGTGCAGACTAGAGGGACCTATGTAGGTGTGAGAGAGAGGTATTGTCAGCAGATTCACATTAGGCTTTGGAACAAGATGAATGCTATGTTTCTGCACAGGTACAGTACACACTATGATATCACAATTTGCTGTCCTTCACCATAGATGTGCACTTGTGTGTATTACTACAACCCACCCACTAATACATTTTGCACTGACATATGCATCTAGAGAATCTGTAGAAGACAGTTTAAATGCTACCTCATTACATTGATGTATGCTTTGGCCTTACCTGGATGCTCCTCACCTGTTGCCTAGATGCCACCCATCTCCACGACTGCTGTTTCCCATGACTGAGTTTGTGTGGGGGGCTACCATAAGGTTGGCAAGGAGCTCCTCTGTCACTGTAAGTGGGGCCTGTGTGGCTGGCCCTCCACCGGTAGCAGTATGGTCCCTCACTACAGCAGCAGCCCTTTGCTGGGCATGATGTATCAGGTCAGTTGCTCTATGCCTGAACTGATCATATGTGCGTCCATGGTGACCCAAGACATTCACTCTGTGGATGATCCCATCCCACATGGCAGTCTGTTCTTGCAGATTTTGTCAGCTACGGCCAGAAAGGATGGCATACTTTAAGATGACAACTTCTGTGATGGCTGCTGTCTCTGCATTGGTGGAAAGTGGTTGCTGCTGCATGGCACCTGGAAGACATATGCAGGGAAACACATCACAGGACCTCAGACATTGCCCAGAGTTCTTTACAGAGCCAGCACATGCATATGGACTATCATTAGCCACCACTTACAAACACATCATACCCCTGTACTTGGCAGCACTGTAAGAACATACATTGTACTCCTGGTCCTGATGTGTCATGTTCCCCCCAGTGAGGGCCAGTACATTGCATGAACCACCATTCATCATTCACATTTGTACAGAGGGATGACAGTGGCTGTGTTCCTTGCAGATGGGATGTCAATGGTGCCCAGGCTTTGCTTGCATACAATGTGTAAGCATATGTCTGGGTCCATGTAGGATGCAGAGAGGAATATTATCAGGCCCCAAGAGGACTTGCTTTTGTTAACTTTAATTAGGCAGTTTGCACCTGATCCATGATGATGAGGGGAGGGGTCCGTGTGCTGTCCATATCCACCTATACTGATGGTGATCCGGGGGGGGTGATGCTTGCCCTAAACCTGTCTGTAGCAGGTTGGCTGTAGCTATCATGTATGTGTATGTGCTGTGATTTACCACCATTACAGGGTGGGTTGGGTTGGTGCCTCTGAGACTGCAGACATATGTGAAGATGGTTTTGTGATCGCCCTTAGTGGATTTGTCTAATTTGTACTCATAGTTAGCCTTACAGTAATCAACCTGTGAACTAACATGCTCATTCAGACAAAGGGTGACATGGTGCCCAGTTGTTGCCTGCTCCTAGTTTGCCCTGTACAACCAATATAGCATCACATTATGTGCTTTGTGCACTACTGCTGTCCAGCAAAGAGGTTTACTCTACTTTGGTGAAGACAAGTTTTACAAGTAGGGTATTGCTGAGGCCATACAGCTATGTGGGTAGTCATATATCTGTTTGTAGTAAGCATGGACACAGAGTCAGAGCACAGTTGGTCACCTCTACAATTTCAATGTGGTACTCATGCTTATTATACTCCCCATGTCTGTGTTAGGGCAATGCCACAACCAGTAGCTGTAGAAGTGTAAGTCTGTTGGATGCACAGAAACTAAGGTTACACACATGTACAACATGTACAGCTTATTCACCTGACATTTTGCATCACATATCAGTTGTTATGTGGGAGCCAGGTACACCTATCCATACATACATATGCACAGGTAATATCTGCTATACATTTCTGTTCTATGCCAGTATAGCACACTGTAATTACAGTCTTGCTGCTCAGTCAGTCATGTCAACCTTTTAGGGCAGGACATCTGGAGGACATTGTACATACATGGTGGGCTATGGACCACAATTAGTGACACTTTCTTCATATTGCTGTAACACACGTATGCCATTTGATAGACCAGTAGCCTTTGCATTCAAAGACATACCCTGGGGGATGTCTGATGCTCATATGGCAGGCAGAGAGGTGAAAGGCTAGGTGTGTGGTAGTGAGGGTAGAAACTGTTAATATTGTGAGTATAACAGAGCTAGCTGATATGCTGGACAGAAGAAAGATGGATATATTGTGTGTGCCAGAGAGCAGATGGAAGGGGTGTACAGCTGTGTGTATCAGAGACTGGTACAAATAGTCCTATCATGGTGTGTATGGGAGGGGAACTGATGTAGGGGTTAACCTGAAGGAACATTATGCCAAGAGTGCTTGTGGAGGTGAAATGAGTATTGGGTAGAGTGATGTTTAGGAGGCTGGGAATTGATGGTGTAACGATGATAGTTGTTAGTGTATATGCTCCGCTAATTACATGTGTGATGGATGAGACAGACATACTTTGGTGTGGCTGGATGAAGTGGTGATGAGTGTACCTAAGGGTGAGTGAGTTGTGATTGGAGCAGATTTCAATGAGCATGTTGGTGAAGGGGACAGAGGGGATGCAGAAGAGATGGGTAGGTATGGTGTTAAGCAAAGGAATGCAGAAGGTGAGATAGTGGTGGAGTGTGCAACAGAGGCTGGACATGAGTGTGGTGAATATATAGTTTTGCAAGACCAAGGGGCAAAGGATGACATACAAGAGTGGAGGAAGATGCACAAAGGTGGATTATCTCCTATGCAGGTGGACTTGTTTGAAGGTGATTGGTAACTGCAATGTGGTGACAGGGGAAAGTGTAGTTAGGCAGCATGGAAGGTTGGTCTGTGGGATGACATTGGTGATCTAGAAGAGGGGGAGGAGTGTGAGGGCAGCACCATGGATCAAATGGTGGATACTGAGAAAGGATGATCGTGAGGTTGAGTTCAAGGAAGAGTTAAGACAGGCAGTGGGTGGCAGTGAAGAGTTAGCAAATATCTAGGTAACTACATCCGAGCTAGTAAGGGAGATGAGTAGAACAGGGCATGGTGTGATATCTGCACAGAGGAAGGAGGACAAAGAGACCTGGTGGTGGTATGAGGAAGTACAGGGGAGTATACAGAGAAAGAGGTTGGCCAAGGAGAAGTGGGATTGTCAGACAGATGCAGAAAGTCAACAGGTGTATAGGGAGATGGGGTGCATGGCAAAAAGAGTGGTGGCAAAGACTGAGGATGGGGCATCTGAAGTGTTGTATGTAAGGTTGGGCACCAAGGCTGGAGAATAGGACCTGTACCAATTGGCTTGAAAGAGGCAGGTAGCTAGGAAGGATGTGATGCAAATAAGGCTGAGAAATTATAATGGTGGAACTGTACTCACAAGTGAGGAGAGTGTGTAGAGCAGGTGGAAACAGTCCTTTGATGGGATGTTGAATGAAGAGAATGAGAGAGTGAAAAGGTCGGATGATGTGGGTATGGTGAATTAGGACGTGCAACAGATTATCAAGGGGAAAGTAAAGATAGCTATGAAGAGGTTTAAGAATGGAAAATCTATTGGACCAGATGACATACCCATGGAAGCATGGAGGTGTTTAGGACAAATGGCAGTGGTCTTTTTAACCAGATTGTTTACTGTAATCTTGGAAAGTGAGAGGATGTGTGAGGAGTGGATGAAATGTGTTTGGGTACTGATTATGAGAATAAGGGTGATGTGCAGAACTGTAGTAACTACAGAGGGATAACATTGATCAGTCACAGCATGAGGTAATGGTAAAGGGTGGTGGAAGCTAGGTTAAGAAGCAGCATTGTTTCATGCCTGGAAAGAGCAGTTCAGATGTGATGTTTGCTCTGAGAGTGTTCATGGGGACATACAGAGAAGGTCAGAAGTAGCTGCATTGTGTCTTTGTGGACTTAGAGACAGCATATGACAGGATGCCTAGAGAGGAGTTGTGGTATTGTATGATGTGGTCAGGAGTGGCAGAGAAATCCGTAAGAATTCTACAGGATATATACACGGCTAGTATGACAGCAGTGAGTTCTGCATTAGGAGTGACAGGTGTGTTTAAGGTGGAGGTGGGAGTACATCAGGGATCAGCTATGAGCCCTTTCTTATTTGCAGTGCATACCTCTCAAGTGTACCTCATTACGAGGAATGTAGCTCATTTGGGGTCTTAAAAAGTTAATGTTCCTCAAAGTTCCACATTGAAAGACTGTCACACATTCAGTGTTAGGAATTTTGTTTAAGTGAAATCCATTGTAAATAGAAATTAATCATATTAATTCATTAAAAGATCTTATTTATAAGTAAAAACAGCATATTTTAACCATCCTATGACTTTCCTAGTCAAAGTTGTTAGTCAGCCATTAGTATGTATTCCACATTTTGCCCATTTGTTCCACATTATGAGGGCTAGTGTTCTCATTTTGGACATAGAAGGTTGAGAGCTATGTTACAGTGGCAATGGACAGGTTGACAGACATGATCAGTCAGGAGTCCCCCTAGACTGTGCTGTTTGCAGATGACATTGTGGTCTGTATTGAGAGTAGACAACAGGTTGAGGAGACCGTGGAGAGATGGAGATATAGTCTAGAGAGGGGAGAAATGATACTCAGCAGGACTAAGACGGAATATATGTGTGTGAATTGGAGGGAGGATAGAGGAATGGTGAGGATGCAGGGAGTACAGTTTTCAAAGGTGGATAGGTGTAAATACTTGGGAACAACAGTTCTGAATAATGGTGAGTATGGGGGAGAGGTGAAGATGAGAGTACAGGCAGGACTTGGGTGGTGAAGAAGATTGGCAGGTGTGATTTGTGACAGACGAGTACCATTAAGAGTGATAGGGAAGGTCTACAAGAGGGTAGTGAGACCAGCTATGTTATACGGGTTGGAGACATTGGCATTGAAAAAAGAGGCATGAGTCAGAGCTGGATGTGGCAGGGTTAATGATGGTAAGAGTTGCACTGGGTGTGGCCTAGCAATGTCACAGTCAGTATTGTGCAACACACACTCCAGTAGTGGTCATATGTGAGCCATCCTTTCTTGGGGTGACTCAGGTCCCTGAGCTGTGTTCTATTTCACTGCAGACAGACACAGATGCTATGGCCATAGGTCCTGCTCATCAATATATCAGTACAGCATCTGTTGTTGAGGCATAATATTGTTTGAACTTCCTATTTTCTATGTTTACATACCCCTAGTACATTCCACTACATGCTTAATTGTTTGACATACCTATGTTTTTTTTTCAGTTCAGTTGGTATAATCCATCAGTTTCAGTCTATGTGTCTGTCATTCTGCCTCTCTGAGACAGATGTAGGATATACATCTGTTTTGTATAGGCAGCAGCTTGCCTTTTGTAGGTAATGCTCATGATCAACTGATGGCCTGTGCACCAGTTGGAGTCCCCCACTTGCTAATTGCGTGAACAGTTGTGGTATCATTTCCATACCCAATAGCATGGAAACACACTCCTATAACTGAGTACTTCATGTGGATGTTGCCCCTTTTCCTTGGCTGTGAGGAAGACTTCATGGACCTCTTGCAAAAAATACTGTGGAGACAGCCCAACAAACTGGGGGAGAATGTTCCTGACATAGAGACAGAATGTAAGTATTGCTGTTATACAGTTGAAGTAATGCTAGTTTGACAGGGTTTGTGTGGCTATGGCTGCTCTGTGTGCATTTAAGCCTGGTAGTGTTATCTGGTTGACATAACTCTCAACTGTAGGGCTATCCACAGACTGGCCACAGTTTTGACTTTTATATTTTGTGTGTTACTCACACCTTTTTTGGCCTTAGAAATTTAGTAGCATACTCCGAGGACTGCAGTCAGTAAATGGTAACATCCATGTATGTTTCTGACTTCATATCCCACAGAACATATATGTAACAACAACCCTGTTACACCAGCAGCATTCTCAGTTTATAACAGCAATATGTCACTAATACCCCTGTGCTTAGGCCTCTGCCCCCAAGTATGTCAGGCTTTGTCCAGCTGTCATGCTGTAATAGGTGGATAGGTATCATATATCATGATATAGTGACTTCATTCCTGATATCATCCCAGTGATGTATCAGACTGCCAGCCATGTTATGTGTAGGAGGCCTTATATATGAGGACAAGGCATGGATGTTCTGTGGGACTCTACACAGTTGAGAGGACTGTGTATTTCTGGCAATTGTTGACAGACAGTCAGGATTGTGTAGCAGTGTATTGTGCATGTGTTATTTGGCCTGTGTAGGGAGGAGAGAAGATGAAAGTGTTATGGGTCCTTTTCTATCTGACTTTGCATGCTGTTCCAGTTTCTGGTGCTTGATCAGCTGTATGTGTTTGTAGGGGCAGACTGACACATGTCTCATACCACAGTCAAGCATCAGACAATACTGTGAATTGGGCCAGTATATGTAGGAGTAGTGTGTGAGTGGCAAACCTGCTGATGAATTTGTTCACACAGTCCATATACTCTACTGTTCATGTGGCTTACCAGTATGTCAATTTTGTGATGAGATTGATTATGGCTATGCACTTTCACACTGATGTCTATTTGTCAGTGCTGTTACATCCCTGTATTGCCTGATATATTTGCAATTACATGTGTATTCCACCATAGCAAACTTGGGTTATTGTTGTGTCAGTCTGCCTGCAGTTTAGACAGTGTTTGGTGACATGCCTAGCAGCTCATTGTTGTTTCCCTACTGTGATGTTATGTCCGGATATATATCAGATGTACTGCTGCCTGGTCCCCATACATGTTGTGTATTTCTGACATATCAGTGGGATGATGTGAGGCTTTATGTCAGTAACTAGTGGGGAGTAATGTGGTTTTGGACTTGGGCTATTGCAGTCAATATATGTTACAACAGACAGGATGGTGTTACTGCATCAACTGTGTCACCTTATCTACTGCAGTATTTGGGATATGTTCCCAGTTTCATGGCTTTTACCCCTTGCCCTTGCCTCTTGCCAGGCGTGATCCAGATTTATTGCACTAAGGGGTTCTGAGCATACCTCTCAACTGACCAGATTGTTTCAGACTGTCCAGGTTTATTGCTCATATTTCTGGTCTGTTCCACAGAATCATTATTTTCATTTCTGTGGTAAATCACTGTGAGGATCTGAGTATTTCTGACAGTAAATGATGGCATACACTTCAGTTTCAGAACTCACATCCTTCTGAACATGTATGCTCTCACAAACCCTGTTACTGCAGCAACACTACATTTATAATTGCAGTATGTACATTATGTCCTTGCTCTTGGCCCAATGTCCCTCCATTTTGAAAGGCTTTGTCCAGAATTCTTGCACTAAGAGGTGGAGAGGTTATCTATCTATCAATGTGTATATATATATATATATATATATATATATATATATATATATATATATATATATATCTACATATATATATATATATATATATATATATATATATATATATATATATATATATATATATATATATATATATATATAGTATATATTCTTTTCTGATATCTATATATACATATATTTGTATAACAGTATATATGTATATATTCTATATGTATTTGTTTTAAATATATAGCTCCATATATCTGATGTATATACTTTTTCATATTTATCTATCATCATACCCATCTATATGCGTATATTTATATATACTAAACATGACTGATTTCACAGTGCTTGTTCCCTACTACTCTATACCTGTACTGAATGATATATTTGAAAAAACAACATTCATTACTACAGCTCAGATGGAGTAGTGGTGCATTGCTCTGACTCTCATGTACAGGGTCATGGATTCAAGACTTGGCTGGGCTGATTATTTTGTTGCTCGGCAGAACAGTGACTGATGGAGACAGGGTGATTAAGGCAGTTTTAAGCAGTTGAAAGTGGGTCTGCATGGGTTTGCATGATGCTAAACTATGCCAACACATGGTTAAATGGGCAACTGCTTAATTTGTCTAGGTATCACTTAGCATTGAGCAAAATCACTTACTGCCACTTACTACTGCTTATTGCAGCTTACTCCCGCTTACCCCGTGCTAATTTCTTTAAAAGAAAAGAAAAAAGGGGTGATAGGAAAGTGGTGAAAAAGAGGGCACACAGAGTGAAAAACAATATGACAGATAGCTAGCGATGTGCAAAACAGGTGTAGGGAAGGTCCATAGCTGTCCATTTCCAATACAGCAACAGCTGTGTATTTGTATAGAATTTGGAGGTGAATTTACTCACTCAAACCCCTGAGAGAGGGGTGAGGACAACAGTAATGTGTTGTTAAGCCAATTAGACAAGATTACATGTGTCCAGTGGACACGTGTGTGAAATGGACAGCTATGTATGGGATGACATTTTTTTTGGGAACAGCTTGCCCCCCTTTTTTTTCTAATAAGGAGAGAGTGGGATGTTGGGGAAGGATAGTGGGTACATTTGGGGAGGTAAGCTGGGTAGGAAGACAGACAAGACAGACAAGATAGCTGACAGGGGTGGCATATGGCACATGGGGGGTAAACACCTTGGATGGGGAGGGTGGTTGGGCATCAGATGCACATGAGCCCCCATATGGTTACAGTGGGACTGAGGTCCCCACCCATGGGCAGTCACCCCTGTGCCTTCACGGCCTGAAGGTGGCTGTGCTGAGGGCTGCACAGAAGGGGCAGGCTGACCTGAATGATGCACCAGGCGGCCCTCAAGCTGGTACAGCTGATTACCATTCTCTGAATGGAGGATGCTGCACACCAATCCCTGGACCTGACTCTTCTTGGCGCCTGGTCCCAGGGGAGAACAAGCTCCATCCCCTGAGGTGGTTCCACCCAAAGGTGGTGCAGGACCAATGGAAGAGGTAGTCCCAGGTTGGGTCCCAGAAGTGCTGTGGCCTAGTGCCATGGCCAGATAAGGCAGGACAGGTGGATCCGCTGGTATCTGCCTTCCCAGATGTGCTATGGTGTTTCAGTTTAAAAATATGGTGGCTAGTAAAGAACAACACAATTCAGGATTAGTTATAACAGCATGCATGCGTGTTCCGATTGACACCATAAAACAGGATTGAAACAGTTGCATAGCAAACAGAATTTATGTGTATATGGAACCACAGTAGGCATTATAACAGCATGCAAGTTACATTGATAGCAACAGGCCACCAATGATAGTATTTGAACAGGGAACATTAAATTTCAAACAGTTCAATATCTGTATAACAATAGAACACATCCCAACAGTAGGTTTGGAGATGAACATACCCATTTAATGTGTATGAAGTATTGGTGCAGATAGGGTGGGGAGGGGGGAGAGGTCAATTAACTGTCTAGGCTTCAGTTTTCAACAACTGCACAGGTCATTACTCTCCTCATTACTCTCCGTGGCTGACCTCACTGTATATCTACCTATGGCCTGGGGATGGACAGTGGGATTGTTGTACACAGTGTATTGGTTAAGCCCTCTTACAACTAATAGACACATTTCCTTACCTGGCAGGCCTGTTGAAGAAATACGTGTTAACACTACCTGAATATTTCTACACATATTCACATCTTCACAGTTACATATGTGACACTGACAGGAGTGCCCGGGACTCATGCTTGGGGAGTGTGGTATGGACATACTCCACCGAGGTTTCTATCTGTCTCCCTTGTTATAATAATCAGTTACCATTAGCCGTGACATCATGACACATAAGGGACATGTATTGGAACAGAGTGCTTGGTGTATGTACTCATCTTGCTGTCATTTACAGCCTTGGGGTTGGATAGTGAATATATTGAACACAGATTATGTTGGTAAAGCCTTCTTAAAGCTGTTACAAGCATTTCCTTACCTTGTAGACCTGTGGAGATAATTTATGTTAATACTACCTGACTGTTTATACAAATATTCACATATTCTTGTTTGACAATATGCATTCAGCATATTACCACTGCCAGAATTTGAACCGTGCCTGTTTGTGCACAAAGGTAAACCAAAATCTGTGTTTCATCACAATGAGCTACGGACGAACTACTGACTCATGCTTGACTTTTTTCTCTCTAGTACTCTCTGGTTTTCACAACCTGACCTTGTATTTAGACAAATACCCTAGGTAATGAGTACTGTACTGCACTTTTAAGACAACAGATATGTGTTAGGTTTTCAGTAATAGTTGCATGAAACAGTTATTTTCTTTCAGAAACACATAACTATGCAGAACTTGTACACATTTATATCCCTACCACAACATGAGAAAGTAAACACAACAGTCTGGGTTATTAAATGTTACAGAGACCTTTATTCACCTGATGACATTCCTTTATTCATTGTACACAGTACACAGCTTACCTACTAGTTATTGACAATCTACTACATTCCATTTATTTACCCTGAATAATGCAAGCTAGATATTTACTCACCAGGCTCCCAGCAAAGCGTTAGCAGCCTGCTGGCATGTGTGTCAATATTTGCAGCCCTCTCATCTGCAGCTGTACAGGAGATAAATAAACATTTATGCATACCTATTGATTACATACGCAGGTTGGACTTTGCAAAACAATATTGATACTGATACTTACACACTTCAGAGACATTCTATGCCTGTGCATCTTGGATCCACTGGTCCAAGAGATCCCTCTTCCTATGCTTCAGGTCAGCATAATGGTGCCGGACCTGCTCACCAGTCCGAGGGATACCAATAGCACTGGAGAGGTCACGTGCAAGATAGTCCCAAGCCTCTGCTCTGTATTGGGAGCCCTGGTACTGGTTCTGCAGCAGTCTCCCTTCATATTTTTTTACAAGGAGTCCAACCATGACCCTGGACTCCTGAATGCTCCAGCGCTGCACCCAAAAGTGCACATCCACACCAATGCCAGCCATAGTGCCTGCAGTGATCAGCTACAACTAGTTATTGGCTGTATTCCCACATGTGAGGCTTAAATAGGGCTGATTTCCCACCCTTTGCCATGATTGGAGGATTTTGAATATGCTGAGCTATGCTAAGTGATGGGCAAACCTGCTTAACACAGATAAGCATTGCTTAAAGGGGTAGATGCTTAGCACTGCTGAATAGTGCGCAAATCCACTTAGCTACGCTAATTATTGCTAAACATTCAAATTTAAGCAATGCTTACACCAGCTAAGCATAGCTGAACACAATTTAGTTTTGTTCAGCTTTCATTTTATGGACTGTCAGGACTGTGGGGTTGATTCCTTCTTATGATATGTATGTTTCCCTTCTATAAGATCTCCCTATGTGCTTTCAATACATTATATTATTTTGTGGCTATACTGTATGGAGACTTGTGTTTATATGGGGGTTTCACAACTGTACTACACTGACACCTCACATTTGGACCTGCTGCACTACCCTGGTTAACAAATATATATATTATTCACTACCTATTTATAATAAAATATAGTTTTTGTGTTGTTTTCACATATAAAAATGAATGGGGTACATTGGGGCTATAGCCGTGAATAACTGCATACAAAGTGAAAGCTTTAACCAATATGCTATTTTACTTTGACTAGTTTGGCTGTATATTTCTATGTAGCTCCTTCAAAATCCACGAAACACGGAGCCCAGACTCACAATGTTCAACCAGACACTCAACCAGCTCCTCAAATCATGTACTGTTTAAGCGTTTATTTGTAAAATCCACTTTTCGTCAAGGAAACACCTCAACTTCTTCAGAACAATCAGACATTGTAATTCAACCCATTTTTCTGAAGAAGTTCATGTAAATAAAGGTGGATGAAAGCGCTTAAAACATATTTTGAAAAGTGGGAGTCATTTTCTGCAGCTGTCTATAGTCATTTGCCTGGTTTTTGGGTTTTTGAGTCTTTGTGCTTTGAAGTTGGAACGTTTCTTTTGTGCTCAACCCATTTAAATACAATAAATCCAAGTCACATGTTTAAATACGTCAATTCCATTAACATTTAAAAATATATTGTCAATCAGTACATAGTTTATATTACGAACTTCTATTATTAAAAATATACAAATATTTCTATGTAGCTCCTACAGATATTTAAGCTATGCTATACACAGCTGCGTGACACACACACCAACTCAGCTACACTTAAACTTTAGGGGGGACGGGAAAAAATGATTTGTTTTATTTTTCTTAGTTTAAAGATATGCACATAGCTAACAGTCATTCCTCTCCACCTCTTACAGCATTGGACAAAGCCTAACATGATGGGGGGCAAAGACAACAGATTTTAAATATTGCTCTTACAAACTCAGGAAGTTGATGATTAATAGGTTTTGCATTAGCATGACTTACTTGATGGATATGGAGTCTTACACTCAAATATTTGTCATTATTTAATGATTTCAAGCCTCAGCTCTTTGCCAGGAGAGTAGGAGGAACACAACTGATATATGAGGCACAAATCTGGACATTCTGCAGATTATCTGTTCAATTGGGGGTATGGTAACAGTGTCCATGGACACTGTTTTTGTTTTCCAAGTGCTGTACAGCACTTCCTGAGTGCAGGGTGTGTATTTACTATGCGAGCAGTGCTTGGGCATACATACATACATACTGCTGTGCTGAACAGGCATGATCTGCTCCATGCAAGAATAGACTTATTCTTGTATGGAGCTTTGGTGAATCCCAGGACATGTCCATGTCAGTAGTGCAAATGGAAATTTTCAACATACAGGAGTCTACACTGAAAGAAGGGGAAGAACAAGTCCACAAATGTAGACATAATTCCCCTGAAAAGGTAAGATGACATACATAAATGTGCAAAACATGCCTTGTGGATGTCTGAAAATGGTAGGGATTATGTGAAATTAATACATTTTTTAAAATAATTTCCGTATGTTTGTGCTATGCTCTGCATTGCTCATACATGCTTAACGTAAAAAAAAAAAAAAAAAAAATGCAAAATAACACTTATAATGTACATCAGACAAATGCACTGTAAGACCTTGCATTGGATAGGGGCAATGGTGCATTTGTGCTGTTACAAAGCTTACACGGCTATGAAACATGCAGTTTCCACGCTGTCAGCATGAATATTATGCAAATGAGGGGTAAATGGCTTGGATTTGTTGAATCACTGCATATCCAGTTTGTGTAGGCTCCTACACAGTGTTTATATTCCTATTGGATGTGCATGACATCGGGGGGGGTGCCATTTTACTTTTAGGATCTTTCATGCTCAGTGCATGTGTTTGCACTGCTAGCACTTGCTGCAAATGGTTTGGGAATAGCTTACTCTGTTCATGTGACCACACCACCCACGCCACAGTCATGATGTAGTCAGCTATGAATAGAAACCAGATATATTCAATTAATAATATATAATTTTATATAAGCTATGCTGTGCGACTCTATGCATACAGCAGTGTCGTGCAATAAAGTATGGCCTTTAAATCATGTCAGTTATATCCTAAGCAGGTGAACTGCATCATAATTAACCAATCCCACTATTCCCACATGGTGGACCTACAGCACAACTGTATAAAGTATGCATACACCCTACATTCTGAGTTTCCCTCAATACTCTGAACCATTGGAGTAGAGACTTGGACATTTTAACTGAGATACTGCTAGGGTCTACTGTAGCTATTCTACATCAGTATATGCTAGATGCTGAAGTCAATGCTGTTGCTGCTGCTGACAATAGGAGGAGGAAAAGAGTGTTCAGGCACAGGGTAACCTTCCAGGAGCTACATGAGCTAGAGATTGTAGAGTGCTACAGGGTAGACAGGAACATATTACAAGAACTCAGTGATCTCTGCTGCCCTCAACTCAGAGCCAGAGCTAACAGAGGAGAACCCATCCCAGTTGAAACTAAGGTGTGTGTAGCTCTTAGAATACTAGCTACAAGTACTTTTCAAAGATCAACTGGGGACATGATGGGGGCGTCACAGGCATTTGCATCCAGGATACACCACCAATTCCTGGATGTTATACTCCTGCATGCCAGTAAGCACATATCTTTTCCCCTTTTCTCTGAGGTGAGGGCCAGCAATATGCAACACTTCTACTGTGTATTACACTACCCTGAAGTACTGGGTGCCATAAATTGCACTGATGTAAACATGAAGACACCACCTGGTCAGCAGAGTAGAATCTACATTAACCACAATGGATACCAATGCATCAACTGCCAAGTTATGTACAATGCCCAGAAAATTATCATGAATGTGTGTGCTGCAACCCTGACAGTTATCTCAACTCCCATATCTGTCAAACATCAAAGCTGTACCAGATGTTTGCTAGGGAGACATCCCACAGCGGCATTTACTGGGGGGATGCTAGCTATGACCTGGAACTGTGGATGATAACACCCATCAGAAATGCACATGCACCCAAGAATGAACTCTATAATAAGGCACACGCACAAATTAGGAACATCATAGAGTGTGTGTTTGGGCTTCTGAAGTCACGGTTCCAGTGCTTCAATATAGCTGGTGGACCCCTGCAGTATACTCCAGCCACATGTGCACAGATATTCACAGTATGTGCCATGCTACACAATCTGATACTGTGGAAACAGCTGCAGCAAGATCAGCATAGGCAAGAGATACACAGCCCCCCCCACCAGTTTCTAGGTCACAACAGCCACAGTCACAAGTGGACTTGGGGGAGGAGCCCCTTGCTGATGTCCCTGTAGGCAGATGTAGGCATGTTCAGTATGCCCTGGCTTTGACTAAGAGACAACACATAGCACATTCACTGATAACCTAGGGACCTAGGGACTAACACCTTACTCCTACTCACACACATATATTAAAATGAATGCTGGCCAACTCGCACATCATGTACCTATCCATGTACTGGCTGTGTAGTGCTTGCATCAGACAGAGTCAGCCCTGAACTACAGTTGTGTCAACTGCTGCATTTGCAAAGTAAGTCCATAATCTACACAATAGTCTAGTGGATTATTATTATATGTCATTGTAACTATGGACTAGGTACATTATGCAAGTAACTATAGTGGGCTATTTGGTCAGAAATGACACCCACAAATGACTGCAGATACCCATTCCACTATCACATCTCCATTTGTAATCAGTAGGCCTCATACATTGAATATTCATGCAGTCCTATTGCAACAGATTACTGGTACACCACTCAAGGGAGATGTTAGAAAGTGAGGTTAAATGATAGCCAGACTAATATGTATCTTAGCAGAACATGGGTTTTGTTCCCCATGCCTCCAATCAGCAGTGTCCCCTTATAACTGCCATAACAGCAAGTCATATATGCTATATGAACATTTCACATAATTAGTATGCTACACAGTCTCAGGACAGTAATATATAATTTGATCTTTCCTTGTATTTGTTAGGCAACTGTGGAAAAGCAATGTACATATTTATGCAGGTGACTTTGTGATGAATGATCCCTTTTTCAATCAAGCAGGTTCAGTGGCTCAAAGGGCTAAGGCAGTTTTGCTTGTTTGATGGTATTCAGGGTTCTAATCCAAAGATATCCAAATATTTTGGATGCAAAGTAGTAATCCAGATATTTTGGATGTGAAGTAGTAATAAATTGGTTTTACAGAATATGACTCTGTGTGTGCTATCCAAGTGTTAACCTCATTCACATATGAATTACTCATTTGCTCGTTGCACCGCATATCTAAGACCTATTTAAAAAGCTTACCAAATTTTCAAGAAGTGCAGCACTGTAGAAACAGGTTCAGAGGTCACACTGTGTAACAAACATAATTCTGGCCTGGAGTACAGCTAGGGGTGGGCTAGAGTCAGTTTATGGAACAGTGTTTGATGTAAGCAATGCACCTCCCATTTGCATACTGCTTAGTAATGTACAAACAATCAAATAATGCCACTGCACATGCACATACACTTAGTTAAGCAGGCCACAAATTTGTTGCCCCTTGCACAATTTACTTTAGAAAAATTATATACATATCTATATATGTACCTCTCTCTCTCTTTATATATATATATATATATATATATATATATACACACACACACACACACACACACACACACACACACACACACACACACACACACACACACACACACACACACACACACACATATCGCTGTCTCTCCCTATATATAGAATATATATATATATATATATATATGTGTGTGTGTGTGTGTGTGTGTGTGTGTGTGTGTGTGTGTGTACATGTATATTTGTATGCCTGTATTGCCCTACACACCCAGATCATGGAGAGTAAAGGTGCACTATGACGCATATAATGTTGTCACAAAGCACAAACTGAAGCAGATAAACACAAAAGCCAGAAGAAGTAGCTGGATTGAACCCACTCAAAGTAATGCAGGCTGCAAATCACCACACAGTTGTAGAATGCAGAATCCACTTTATTAACATCGGACCAAAAAAATCCAAGGATGAGTGCTTTCGTCCAGAAAGATCTAGACTTCATCAGACAATTTACCCCACATAGCTACTTCCTTCTTATACAGTTCAAACAGGAAGTTCCACCCAGTTATAAACTAATCAATTATGTCATTAAAAGAATAATATTTACAGTCACTGAATTTAAAAAGCAGACATAATATATAAACTGAAAAAGTTTATGGAACACACCACCCTAAAAACACACTATATATAAGCACTGCTTCATAAAATGACAATGTGCAATAAATATTTAAATATGTTGAATGTGTTAAAACAATAAATATGTGTAATTAAATACTAAAAACTAGATATAGTAAAAAATGTTAAGAAAAATAAATATACTTTAACATAATAAATACTGAACATGAAATGTTAAAATGTTAAAATGCATAACAGAGAAATATATATATATATATATATATATATATATATATATATATATATATATATATATATATATATATATATATATATTATCTTTCCATTGCCTTTAGTTTTAAAATTGGGCTAATGGAAATATGCTCATTCAGGCCTGGGCAGTTCCCAGCATTCAAATGTAATTGCCAGTATAATTCTCTTTTCTCAAGTAATAGTGACCATGCACCACCCCTCATGTTGATACTGATATTGTCTATAATAAAAAAATGGAACTTATGGTCATTATACTCCAAAACATGTTTGCTAAGAGAATTTGTTTCTTTTTTATGCCTTATGCCATATGTGTTCATATATGCAATTTTTTAACTTTCTATCAGTCTTGCCTAAGTAAAAGCAAGAACAGGTGGTACACATGGCACAGCAAATCACTTTCTCCGAGTTACAGTTCCATTTCTGATTGATTCTGATTTCGATATTATTGATGTCAAAAATATTGCCTTCTTTAATGTAACTGCAATAGTTACATCTGCCACATTTGTTCATAGAACCTGACCTGTGGTTTGGGTAAGAGTTACTACTCTAAAATATGTTTTTCATATTCTTGCCTTTCCTATATACCACAATAGGTTGCGGTCCTATTAGTGGTCTGATGTTCTTGTCATGTCTCAAAATAGACCAGTTTTTTGTTAAGATGTTTCTCAGTATATAACTATCTTGAGTGAATACAGTGATGAAAGAAGTCTTATAATCATTCTTACTTGCAACAATGTTAGTTTCTTGATTACTGGTGGAAGGACCACTGTCAATCATATTACAAGAAAGTAAAGGTACATAAAACCCATGCTCTCTCTTGTTAAGCACCTCAATCATTATATCACTAACAAACGTACAAGGATAGCCTCTTTTTTGAATCATATTTTTCAAGTTCTTAGATTCATCTAAAAATTCATCAATACCAGATACCATGCGAGCTGCACACACAAACTGTCCCTTAACTATTGCTTTCTTTTGTTTGACTGGGTGTGTGCTAGAAAAATGCAGTAGTGAGTTCGAATATGTGCTTTCACTAAAGATGTTTGAAATAAACCTCTTATTTTCATAATTCTTTTCCAGTAAGATGTCTAAAAAGGAAATTTTGTCAAGGTCTCTGGTGTAGGTGAACTTTAGAAATTCTGTGGTGGTTCCAATATAGTTTATAAAATCATCAATAGCATCAACAGGTCCATCACACAGAACAAACATACCATCCAAAAACCTGGTGTAAAATTTGATTTGCTCAAAATAACATGAAGAAAAAAGAAATTTCTTCTCCCATTGCCTAACTACAATATTTGCATATAAACCACCACATGCAGACCTCACAGCCACCCCTTCTTGTTGCAAGTAAATTTCTTTGTTAAACAAAATGAAGTTGTTTTTAAGGACCATTTCCATCAGTTGTGAAAAGACCAAGATCTGAAAGTGTGAGATATATTTTTCCTATAAGAAATCTGTAAACCACTCCAAACCAATTGTGTGAGGTATGACTGAATAAGGGTCCTTAATATCGATAGTAATAAAAACAAAAGTGTCCTTGAAAGGTATCTCATCTATAGCTTGCAAGAAGCTCCATGAATCCTTGCAGATATGTGTCTCACTCAATATGTGTTCTTTTAACTTATTGTCCAGATATCTTGCAAGGGGGTGGGTAATGGACCCTTGGAGTCTACTATGGGTCACATGGGTGGCATATAATGTTGGACAAAGGACCAAAAGTGAGGGCTCAGTATTAAATAATGCACTTACAAAATGTGGATGTGCATAGAATAACATCTGTTGCATTTGGTGGACTATTGGGACATCTGAAGTTCAGATTTCTGGCAGCCTTTTCTCACTTCACGTGTAAATGATGCCACATTTGATAGCAAACCACAATTTAGTGTGAAACGCACATAAATATGTGTGAAACCTGTGTACTTGTTGCAAATATCTGGACAGTGGAGAGTCATATCACGTTTCCCTAAGACAGCATGTAGAAGCCTTGAAAATGTATGATACAGTATATGAATATGTACATATATTGTGAAGTCATATGTTTGTATCTACACCAGCAACAACACCCACATTCACTACAGCCATCTGTGTCTGCTGGATTTCACCACACATACATCATCTGAACAAATTCTGCAATGTATAATTTTGTGTGCTCACTCATCGAGAGGGCAAACTGATTTTGGCGACATGCTTGCCCATCCTAACGCAGGCAGACACATATGCCCAAAACAGGTACTGTTGTCACATAGCTAAACTACAAAACATTTATCTGACTGCTAGGCTACAAAATGCAGATAACACTAAGAAGCAGTATCACTCTGTAGGCCTCCCAAGCTGTTCAACACAGGGCTTGTTTATGCCCTCTTTTATTAGTTCACCTGCAGCCACTTGTAAAGCAGACTTGAGCTGTGGCATGTGTGTTAAGTCCTGTGATCTGTAGTGTGTAAGACTAGAAAGGTAGGGGTTCTAATCTCACCCAAGCCTACTTTGTGTGTGTATATCTCCCAAAACCACAAGTGTAAATCCCTCACTGACTTCATTACTGGTATGGGTTTGCACTTTTTCCCCTTGTAGTTTATGCAGGCCTCCAAACTCTTGTCCTCCACAAGGCCTGCTGATGCCATCTACCATAAAATTACCTAAAGCCATGTTAATATCTGACTTGAGCTTTGGTGTTTCTGTTAAGTACTATGATTTTTAGTGTGTACAATTAAATAGATAGGGGTTCTAACCTCACTCCAGCTCACTTTGTGTGTGTGTACATCTTCCTAATGAATAACTGTGATTCTTAGGCTGGTAGGGTTTTGCAATTGTTTTGGGCCTTGTAGCTGATGTAGGCCTGCAAACTCTTGCCCTCCACAAGGCCTGCTGATGTCATCTAACATAGCAATACCTAATGCCAAGTTAATGTCAGACTTCAGCAGTGGTGCATGCAATAAGTTCTGCATTCTGTAGTCTGCAAGCTTAAAAAGGTAGGGGTTTCATTTTTTGTGCAGGCAACTCAGTGCATGTGTGTACTGTGCAGTATTCTGTAAATGTAGATAGGTAGCGGTACTATTCTCACTGCAGACAACTTGGTGCGTGCGCACGTGTGTGTGTGTGTGTGTGTGTGTGTGTGTGTGTGTGTGTGTGTGTGTGTGTGTGTGTGTGTGTGTGTGTGTGTGTGTGGATGTTAGCCTGAGCATTTTACGATAGCCTATGGGATCATATGAAGTTACTAGGCTAATGGCCCTAGGGCTCTTGCAAACCTACTCAAGCTCTTACCCTTATTTCCACAATCAGCACCTATTGTCCCTGTCTAAGAGGGACACAGGTGGAACCCCCTCTGTAAATTTATGGTCATCTGTCCAATCATCCACGTTGCTTTTGAAGAGGGCCAGTGAGGTGCTCTGTTTGACATGAAGTGGGAGTCTGTTCCAAAAGTGTGGTAACCTCTGGGAGATTAATTTTTCCCTCCAGCAGGTGTTATTAATGTCACATACCAGGTTAAGGTATTTAAAGCAAGTATCCCATGTACCATTTGAGTTATGGATATGATCATTTCCAATAAAGCAGGGTCAGAGATTGCCTTGTATGCAAGGCAAAAATCACCTCTGAATAGTCCGTATGAAACAGTATAAAGTGACAGTGATTTCAGATGATCCCCACAGGACAGATGCAAAAGACTTTGAATTTCCCTTGTGAGGAACCTTTGCAGTCTCTCCAATTGTTGCAGGTGCTTGGAAAGGTAAATACCAAAAGTGACACTGCACTAAATTATTAGCCTGATGAGGGAAGAGTACAGGGAGGTTATAACTTCTTATTTTCTGGAGACCGTGCTCTTACTTATGAGATGAGCAGGATAGAATGCTCTTCTTACCACTGTGGAGACATGGTGGTCAAAGGTAAGGTAGCTGCCAACCTGTGTACAAAGGTCTCACCACTAAGTGTGTACTCAAGGTGTTGCTGTTGATGTGGTAGTTCGCAGGAACTTAGCTTTTACCAAAATAAATGATAATACATTTTTGCATTGAGTTTAAGGCCATGACTTTGGCACCAAACATTTGTTTCTGTAAGACGCTCTTGTAGAATGTTGACATCATATGGAGATTCTATGACAACTCCCAGTTTGCAGTCATCAGCAAACTTTGTCAGAAACAGAAATTTAGTTTTTGCTTGTACTTCAGAGAAATAGATTCCAAACAGTACAGGTGCCAGGACTGAACCCTGTGGAATACCACTGGTTACAGGTCTGCTGTTGGAGGTGGATTCCCCTATTTTGACTATATGATTTCTATCAGTGAGCCAGTTAGTAACCCATCTAACAATATAATGATTGATGCCAAGTTGAGTAAGGTTTTCAATGATGCCTGAGTAGGGGATAGTGTGAAATGTCTCAGCTAAGTCCACATGGGCTGTATGCACAGATTTCCCCTCATCCAAGACCTTTGCAACTGTCTCAAAGAAGTCCACCAGGTTTTACAGGCATGATCACCCTTTGACAAATCCAAACTGAGTAGGGTCAAGTGTCTGGAGACTTATATCTTTGTTGATAAGGTCTATGATGATTTAGTTAGCCTAATAGGTCTGTAGTTCCCAGGGTCAGTGGATACACCACCTTTGTGCAAAGGAATAATGGTGGCTGTTTTCTATTTAGCTGGTATGAAGCCAGTGCTTAGACTATGATTGAAAAGAGTACCCAATGGGGTTGCTAATTCATGTTGGAGCCCACGGAGGATGCAGCCTGTGATGTTTTCAGGTCCCATAGATGTTGTGTTTTTGGCCTTAAAGATGGCACTTATAACCTGCTCTTTAGAGGTGCAAGTTAGGGGACAGGCAATATGGATGTCATGAAGTACGTGTGGTGGGGACATAGGGAGTGATGTTTTTACAGAACCTGTCAGCCAACAGGTTAGCTATGTCCACAGGCTCAGTATATGTGGTGCCATTAACTACCAGTTTGGCACAGATCTAAGCCTTTCCTTTTAGGTTATGGATGTAACTATAGAATGCTGTGTGGTTGTCTTTTGTTGAGGAAGATAATTTGGACCCATAGTTTACTTTGGAGCACTTCACAAGGCATCTTATTTACTTGTTTAAGCTGAGAAGGGAGTGCTTCTAGTTTATGAGGGCTCTCTCCTTTTTAGTCTTAGACAGTAATTTCTTCCTCTTATTGTAAATCCTGTTAATGGCAGCTGTCCACCAGGCAGGTTATTTCTTCCTTGAGGAACTTGTTTTGGCTCTATCAGGTACAGCAGAATCAATGCAATTATACATGTGCTTGTATAAAGCACTGGTGTAGAGCTTGGCATAATTGCCAGTTCCATCAGAGGGAGGAGGTGCAGTGAAGCTATTTATACCATCCCATAAAAGGTTATAATCTAGTTTAATTAGTTAAATTAGTTTAATTGCTGCAAGGGGGGTCAGGTGTGATAGTTACTTCGAATTAGACCAATTTGTGGTCAGATCTCACCAGGGAGGACCTCACAGTGGAGCTGTTACAGTTTTTCCCCATATCGGTAAGCACCAGATACAGGATGTTGGCTCCCCTTGTGGGGGTTGTTAACCAGATGGTCCAGGGCATTGCAGTTAATAAAATTGAGGAACCTTTGGGGAAGTGAGTTTGAGCATGGGTAATTTACTCACTCAATAGATGGGTAGATAAAGTCGTCCAAAACCATGGTTTTCGGATTTATCATGATAAAATCAAGTAGATACAAATAAGCAGAGTCAATGTCCTAATTCATGGGGGGGTCCTGTACCTGGCAATGACTTGAATAGGTGCCCAATAAACAGTTAATTGCACCTGAAGTGTTTCCAGGGAATCGTACTGTTTAACCAATCTGAATGTGTATTTATCTTTAATGAATACTGATTAGTTTTCACGCCTTCAGTTTGAGGTCTGAATGTGTGGAAGGAGGTGTAACCCGGTATGGCTGGAGTGCTCCCCACAGCCTTAAACCAGGTCTCTGTGACTGCACAAATGTCTGCATCTTGCAAGGTGAGGACAGCTTCCAGTGACTGCATTTTCATGTTGAGACTCCTAGTGTTTAGCAGTATAACTCTAGGGTTGTTTTTAGATGTGTTTTGTACATTGGGAATTTTGTCCTTGAGACACTGCTTAAAAAGGGCACTATGGGAGTGGCAAGAGCCATGGCCAGTAGCCAAAATCTCAGGGGTGACAGATGAAGACCATCTCTGGCAAAGCATTGTGGTCTGCCAATCATGTCATCCCAGGCTGACAGATACTGTATCCCCTTAGAATGACACCAGAAACTGAGGTAATTATGGTCATTCATTTTCTGTTTGCACTGAGGCATCATCCTAGGTGAAGCTGAAATGCTGCTTAACAGTAAGGGCATATCTGCCTGAGACACACGGTCCAAAATTTCAGGCATGCCTCTCCATATAGTCCAGCGAGGTACATCATCAAGTTATTCACACCAACATGGACTATGATGGAGTCATAACAGTACCTGTTGTTGAGAGACTTAAGTGCATGTGTGATATGGTATATCCTGGCACCTGACAGACAGCTGACCATGACCTTTTCCTTATCCAGTCTGGTGAGTTGGACATCAGTGTGTCTCACGATGGAATCACCTATGACTAATATGTTTGATTTTGTGATTTGCCTTGGGTTTTGACCAGGGAGACACTGGTGAGTGAGCTATTATGTGTAATGTGTTCTGCAGCAGGAATATTATGTGAAGTGTGCTAGTATTTGTGTTTTGGAGGTCTCTAGTGTCTGGTAATGACCTCCATATATTTAGGTATGTGTGATGTGCATCTGGGTGGAGTAGAAGGTGAGGTGTGCATGCTGGCAACCTGCTCATTGTCATATCTACTGAGTGGCATGTGAGAGAACATGGATTCCCTTCTTTTAATATAGTTGCATCTCTCATGCATTGTGTTTGTGTGGACTAGGAGTAGTGGGTCAGGGATGCTGTCCACATCTCTTAAACAGACACTGCTAATGCCTTTAGCAATAGATTATTGCTTGTGTATATGTTGCAACAAGCTCTGGTTAGCCAATGGCCTGGCAAATCAGGTCAGTACCCTAGTCAAATCATAGGAACCTCGGATCCCAAGGCATAATACATGAAAAACTGAACCTTTTGGTATGGTTGCTATTCAAGGCATCTACCTGGAAAAGGCTACAACAAGCCTACAGAGCCCTGCATCATCTGGGACAAGTATGTGGATCAACAAAACAGGCTGTAGCTTGCTTTTTATCTTGGGATTGATGATAACATTTTGCTTCTGTTGAGAGGAAATAAAAGCAGCATTGTACCCCAGCAGACTGAGGCTGTGGTGAGACCAGCAGTAGTAATACCCAGGCAGTATCCATTCATGTGACTCCCCTCTTTTTAGCATCCTTCACAAGGTAAATTCATTGTTTTCTGTAAGCACTGCTTGATTTATTTCTTACTTCAAAATAACTGCCTCTCCATCCTTAACTTTTCAGGGTGTATATATCAGTTTCACCTCCAGTGATTGGCATTGCTCTGTACAGACTCAGACACCTTGTGTGACATTTCTCCTAATAATCATAATGGAATGTGCTCCAATACTGAGCTGCAGACTAGCCTGCAGTGGCAAGCACTGTCCCCATACTTGCAAAACAGATACTCGTGACATTAATTGATATTCTCAATGCATCTGTTTAATCAATAAAAAAGGTCTGTTTAAATGGATATGAACTTTCTCACTGTGACCATTACCACCTTGTTCGATATGGGCATCCTGAGGCAATGTAGCAATCACCTCATGTTTACCGACAACCAGTTCATTCTCAAACAAACTGATATGGTATGTGAGAGATGTATTTATACAATGTCACTGGAGGCAAAGCTCTCACATGACAGTACTCCTAATGGCCAGTAAGGTAGTCAGTAGTACACACAATGCACCCATCACACACAGCTCAAAGCAGACATTTGCTGAGGCACTGAAATGTAACCTTTGTAAATCACAAAGACCTCATAGAAAAAGTGGAGATGCAAATACCCTCAGCAGCCCAAATGCACTTTGTAAAAACAACATATATATTAACACATAGAGTTACATCTCATGGAGGCTCAACCTATAAGCCCATAAGGCAAGCCAACACACATTCCAACATTCTAGTCATTGCAAACTCCATTGTGAGACACAATGATGTCCCTCTCACCAAACTGAGTAAGGAGAAAAGCATGATCAGTTGCTTACCAGGGACTAGGATCTGCCGCATTATGCACGCACTCATGTTATTGGACCACAAGCAACACAAGCTCAACATGTCAGAGATGCAACTATATTAACAGCCTGGAATACATGTTTTCCTGTATGCCAGTCAGCACATATGACAATGAGCAGGTTGTCACCATGCACACCTCACCTCTCACTTCATCCAAACCCACATCACACATATCTATATATGTGGAGGTCCTCACCAGAAATGTGCACAAACACCAAAGACCTTCCAAACACAAACAGAAGCATGCTGCACATAATACATCCACTGTAGAACACAACACACATAATAGCTCTCTTCTATCAATCCCTTAAGGCAAAACAATAAAAGAAACATATTAGTCATATAGGATTCCATTGTGAGACACACAGATGTCCCTCTCACCAGGCTGGAAAAGGAGAAGGTAACAGTCAGCTGTCTTTCAGGTGCCAGGATCCACCATATCACACATGCACTCACGTGTCCCAAAAACAGGTACTGTTGTGACTCTGTCATAGTCCATGTTGGTGTGAATGACCTGAAACATACCTCTCTGGATATGAAGAGAGACATGACTAAACCCTTGGATTATTTGTCTCAGGCAAGTATGACCCTACCCTTAAATAGCATTTTACCTTCACCTAGGATGATGCCTCAGTACAAACAGAAAATGATTGCCCTCAATAATTACCTTTGTTTCTGGTGTCATTCTAAGGGGATACATTATCTGTCAGCCTGGGATGACATGATTGACAGATTGCCAGAGATGTTTTTCATCTGTCACTCCTGGAATTTTGGCTACTAGCCAAGGCTCTTGCCACCCCAATAGTGCCCTTTTTAGGTGGTGTCTCAAGGACAAAATTCCAGACATGAAAAGGCTATATAAAAACAACCTCACGGTTATGCTGCTAAACACTAGGTGTCTTAACATGAAACTGCACTCACTGGAAGCAGTCCTCACCTTGGAAGACTTACACACTTATGCAGTCACAGTGACCTGGTTCACTGCTGTAAACAGCACCCCCAACCATATCGGGATACACGTCCTTCCACACATTCAGACCACAGACTGAAGGCATGAAAACTAAAGGAAGCAGTGTATTGATATTCCTTACAGATAAATACAACTCCAGATTGGTTAAACATTAAGATTCCCTGGAGATACTTCAGGTGCAATCAACTGTTGTTATGACACCTGTTCAAGTTATTGTCAGCTACAGGACCTTGTCTGTGAATCAGGACACCCACTCTGCCTATTTGGATCTACTTGAGTCTATCAAGATATATCCAAACACCATGGCTTTGGGTGACTTTAACTAACCATCCATTGATAGGGTAAATAAGTCACGCTGTAACTAACTTTCCCAAAGGTTCCTCAACTTCATTAACTCCAATGCACTGGACCTGCTGGTTGACATCCCCACAAGGGGTACTGACATCATGGATCTGGTGCTTACCAATATGGGGGGGGGCTACTCCAGCATCACCACTGTGAGGTCTTCCCTAGTAATATCTGACCACAAATCAGTCTTATTCACAGTAACTATCACACCACCACCTCAACATCAAAGAAACTAAAACATATCTCCAAAGCACATCATTGCCTCTTATGGGATGGTATAAATAGCTGTACTGCACCTCCACCCTCAGATGGAACTGGCGACTATGCTGAGTTCTGCATCAATGCTTTATACAAACAGCTATTTAACTGCATTGACTCGAGTGTACATGATTGATAGGACCAAAACAAGCTCCAAAAGGAAGACCAAAACTGCCTGGTGGACAACTGCCATTAACAGCCTTTACAGACTTTAAGATGAAGAAATTTTTGTCTGAGAATAACAGGGAGGGAGCCCTAAACTGGAAACACTCCCTCTTTAGCTTAAACAATCCAATACGCCTTCTTGTGAGGTCCTCAAAGGAAAACTATTAATCCAAATTAGATACTTCAACTAAGGA
This sequence comes from Protopterus annectens, assembly GCF_019279795.1. Lineage (NCBI taxonomy): Eukaryota > Metazoa > Chordata > Ceratodontiformes > Protopteridae > Protopterus > Protopterus annectens. The sequence goes on from NC_056735.1 coordinate 1,531,103,376, forward strand.
CAACCATAAGCATTCTTTAGTTACATCTGTTACTTAAAAGGACAGGCCCAGATTTGTGCCGAACTGGTAGTTAATGACACATATATTGAGCCTGTGGACATAGCTAATCTGTTAGCTTACAGTTTCTGTGAAAATGTCACTCCCCTGTCCCTGACACATGTACCCCATGAGATCCATGTCATCTGTCCCCTACCTTGTATCTCTAAAGAGCAAGTCGTAGACACCCTCTCTAAGGCCAAAAGCACAGCATCTATGGGACCTGATAACATCCCAGGCTGTGTCTTACATGGGCTTCAGCAAGAATTACCAACAATACTGGGTACTCTTTTCAATCATAGTCTAAGCACAGGCTTTGTCCCAGATGAATGGAAAACATCCACCATTATTCACCTGCACAAAGGTGATGATTCCACTGACATGGGAACTATAGACCTATTAGCCTGACTAGCCTTATTTGCAAGGCCATGGAGTGAATCATCATAGACCTTATCAACAAAGGTATAGATCAGCTCCAAACACTTTTCCCTACTCAATTTTGATTTCACAAAGGGAGATAATGCCTGTGAAACATTGTGGACTTCTTTAAGACAGTCAACAAGGCCCAGGACAAGAGGAAATCTGTGTGTACAGCCTACCTAGACTTAGCGAAGGTGTTTGACAATATCCCCCATTCAGGCATCATTGACAAACTCACCCAGTTAGGTACCAACCCTTATATCATTAGATGGGTCACTAACTGGTTCACGGATAGAACCCATATAGTCAGAATAGGGGAATCCACCTCCAACACTACACCTGTAACCAGTGGTGCTCCATAGGGATCTGTTCTGGCACCTCTACTGTTTGGAACGTAATTCTCCAAAGTACAAGCTAAAACTAAAGGTCTGTGGCTGACAAAGTTTGCTCATGACTGCAAAATGTTACTGGTCATAGAATCTCCAAAAAATATCAACATCCTACAAAAGGCTCTTACACACACAAATGATTGATGCCAAAGTCATGGCCTTAACCTCAATGCAAAAAAATGTATTATCATCCATCTCAGTATGTGTGATGTTTCTGCTAACCACCACATCAAGAACAAAGCACTATGCATGCACTCCCTGGTGAGAGACCTGTCACACAGGTTGACAGTAACCTTACCTTTGATCAGCATGTCTCCACAGTGATAAGCAGGGCATTCTGCATTGCTCAGCTCATAAGTAAGGCAACTACATCCAGAAAATAAAATAAGTTATATTTTATAACCTCTCTGTACTCTCTCCTCATCAGGCCAATAATGGAATACAATGGCCCTTTTGGTATACACCTTTTCAAGCACCTGCAGTGATTTGAGAGACCACAAAGGTTCCTCACAAGGATAATTCAAGGTCTTCAGCATCTGTCTTGTGTGGATCATTGGAGATCACTGTCACTTTATTCTGTTTCATACAGACTAGTCATAGGCGATCTATGCCTTGCATATAAGGCAATCATTGACCAGGCTTTAGTTGAAATGCTACATTCTGAAAATTTAATGTTACATGGGTTACTCACTCTAAAGACATTAACCTGGTATGTGATAGTAATAGAACATGCTGGAGGGTCAGATTTGTCTCCAAGAGATTATTACACCTTTGTAATGGACTCCAGCTTTATGTCAAACAGATCACCTCATAGGCCCTCTTCAAACACAATGTGGATGACTGAATATGTAACTGTAAATTCACACCAGGGGTTACATCTGTGTCTTTCTTGAACTGGGGCAATTGGTGCTGATCATGGAAATAAGGGTAGGACTTGGCTAGGCTTGTAAGGTCCCTAGGGCCATTAACCTAGTAACTTCCTATTATATAACTCGGTCATAGTCCATGTGGGAGTATATGAAGATGTGACATACCTCCCTAGACTATTCTTAGAGATACTTATTGGAGCTCTTGGAAGACGTCTATGTGGTCACTGACACATGACTTAAAGCAATGAAGAGAACACCAACAGTGCAAGGTTATTATGCCTTCCTCACATTTAGATCTGCTAATTCACAGGCAGGGACTAAAGGTGGAGGTGTCTCTATGTACATCAAAACTAAAGATACTTCAAGGCTGGTCAAACAGGACAATGCACTTGAGCTGCACCAGGTTCAATTCACAATAGGAAAAACCTAATACTACTTCCATGCAAGCTATAGGCCCCCTCTATGACCCAGGACACCCATGCCATGTATGCAAGCTTAGAGATACTAAACATCCAACCCAATACCATATTCATGGGTGACTTCCATTATCCCACTTTTACCTGGGAATCCTATACAACAAAGATACAAGCACAGAGTTTCCTGGCTTTTGTAAACACAAACTCCCTGGACCAGATAGGCAATACACCAAATAGGATGCAACCATACTGGATCTGGTCCTCACCAATATGGGTGAGTCATGCACAACCCCATACTGTAATGTCTTCCCTGCTAAGGTCCAAATGCAATCTGGTCTCCTCTGAAGTAAAAATGAAACAAGATAAACTGGCCAAATCTCAGTTCCCCCATAATCACTGAGAACACTGTGGCCTATGCAGAAGTGTTCACAGAAATCCTGTATGAGCATACTAATAGCTGCATAGAGGGAGCTGTGCCCACCAGGAAGAAGTACAGAATGGTAAGCAAGCCACACTGGTGGAATCACAGAATCAATAGGCTGTATAACAGAAGGAAAAAATGCATGGCAAAACATAGGAGGTGAAGCACACAACATGATAAAAGCACTCTCATCAAAGTGAACAAAAAAAAAAAAAAAAAAATCAGAGGATGAATGAAATCTAACAAACCCAGATTTGAGGTATGTTCAGACTTCCAGGCCAAGGACATCCACAAAGCATACTTTAGGTATGTTTGGAACCACAAAGGCAAGGCACAATTGTGTGAACATCTCATAGTAAATGGAACCATGTATAATGAAGCAGAAGATAGAGAAAACCTCCTGGCTGATAAATTGATCCCCAGCTTTACCAATCTCTACCCTCAACCTTCCCTCAGAAAATATAATCAAATATAAGTACCCCTACCTTCACGAGGGAATGGGTCCTTAGTGCTCTGTCTAAGAACAAGTACATTGCATCAATGGGCACAGACAATATTCCAGCATGTTTTCTAAATAGCATGAAACATTATCTGTCATGGTCTCTGGAATTTCCTGTTGCCACCAAACAGGTTTTGTGCCTCATGAATGGAGAATAGCAGCAGTCATCCCTCTGCATGAAGGTGGGCCATCTACAGACCTTGGAGAGTACAGATTCAGAAATCTCACTAGTCTGATATGTAAAGCCATGAAAATAATTATCATGGAAATGATCAGTAGGGATATAGTACACCTCCAGACACTGGACCAAATCCAGTTTGGTTTTGTTAAGGGCAGATCATGCCTACTCAACCTGGTGGACCTATGTGAGAAGGCAACCAAAGTAATGGATGAGAGAAATATGGGTCACATTTCCTACCTTGACCTGACAAGACATATGACACTTTACCTCCATCAGGCATTGTTGACAAACTCAAGAGGTTGGGTGCAAACTGGTCTGTCAGCCAGTGGATAGCCAAGTGGCTGACAGACAGGACTCAGGAAGTTAGCATAGGGGAGTCCACCTCTACAAACAGGCCAGTTACAAGTAGACTCCCTCACAAATCATTATTTGGAGTGCTCCTCTTAAGCATTTACTTGTCTGAAGTCAGTGTCACTGTCAGTGGTCTCTGGATGACTAGATTTGCAGATTATTTTAAATTAGAAGCTGTCATTGAATCCCACATTGACACAAATGTTCTCCAGGAGGGACTGACACATATATACACAACTGTTGCCAGAGCCATGGAGTAACACTAAATGCCAAGAAATGCACAATACTATACTTTGGGAAGTCATCCACCCCCTGGTAACTATCATATTGGCAGCACAGCTCTAACAGCTGACCCAGTAGTCAGAAACTTAGGGCCACACACAGATAGTAATCTAGCTTTCAACTGTCACGTGACTATAGTATTGGGGAAATCATTCTATGTTTCACAACTTATTAACAAAGGTATGGCATGTACATCCAAGGAAGTCATTGTTCCACTGTATTCAGCATTCACCAGGCCTATCATTGAGTGCAATACCACCACTAGTATGTGCCTAACCAGGCATATCCAATAATTGGAACATCCACAGAGTTTCCTCACTAAACCAATACAGGGTGGACATAAAATGTAATATGCAAACTGTGTCAAGGCCCTATCCCTGTATTCTGTGTCCTACAGTCTTTGGAGGGGAGATGCATGCCTGCCATACAGGGCATTTTCAGACCCCACTGTGGACCTCCTGCATATCCACGAAACAACTAGCATCAGAATTACCCATTCTACAGACCTGCATCTTGCCTGTGGTATAAATAGAACATGCTAGAGAGACAGGTACAGTATGTACCCAGAGACTACACCCTATATGGAAAAGGCTTTCCATTAATGTGAAGCAGAGTTCTGCCCTAATGCAAATCAAGTGCAAGTTAGACGATTGGATGGGGAACAGAGAAATTATCCCTGGTTTGGGATCTGTGTCTCTAATGGACAAAGGGAAACTGTAAATGGATCATCTCCCAGGCACCTGCTTGTAAGTGTTTCATCTCCCAAAACCCTGATTACACTTATCAAGGGTATCAGACCTTGTTAGAGATTTGGGATGCATGGCTAGGCTTAAATAAGCTCTTGTGTTTGTTAGCTTGGTAAACGCCTATGCATCTATGAACCCATGAACCTATACTGATTACCTTTCTGATGACATTTCTCTCCTATGCTGACATTCAGTCCTGTGCTCTGATGTTGATAGGTTGATTATAGATGTATACCCATAGCTGTGTCCAATACAATCCTGAAGGTGAAATGTAAATATTTTCATGAGACACATTTCATTATGTGACACCACAGCCTTTACAACAGCATCCATCATAATGTGCACAAATTATGATATATACGTTATAAATGGCAAAGTACAATATCTGTAAATGACCAGTACAAGTAGCATGTCTACAGCAACAATGGATGAAACAAATTCATTTTAATGTAGATAGTCCCCCTGTGCATCAGACACATAGCCTTATTTCCCTGCATCCATGAGAAAGATGATAAGGATGTGGCACAGTTATCATCACATGCACAGGGTGTTGTGCAGGAGTGCAGGAGGCCTAGGCTGGCCCACTAGGTTGGCAAGCATACGTGTGAAGCAGGTAAGATGGACCATAGAATTTGCATGTGTGTCTGTAGGTGCGCTCAGTGTGACATTGGTGTGTGAGTGTCTGCATGAACACAGCCAAGCTCAGTGATAGCTCTAAGTGTCTGCATGTTGGACAGCTGTGTGACATGCATGATAGAGCTGACAGTTCATCATCCCTGCCCCAAAACCAAGGTTAGATGCTGTGCTACAACCTGTGGGTGACTGATGTCTGCTGAGAATGTGTCCTCCATGGGAATACCCAGGACCACAAGCCCATGTCTGCTACATCTTGGTGTTGACAGCACACTCCCCTCTAGAGCGCTGGATGCGCTGCCACTATGAGAGCGTGATTGTGCATGGCCACGTTGACTCTCAGCAGATGTAGTTACTGACCTACGCCCAGGAGGCCAACATTCAACTCCAATCAGATGTTCCATTACAGACTGTGTCACTCAACCATTCCAAGGTATCAGCAAAATGGTGGAGGCAGTCATGGATGTCAGACTGTGCTGAATCCATAACCCTGAGCATTCATTGGGAGTTCCTTTCTGAATGTGTCTGTGCCTCCATGATGGCCCTAAACATATGTTGAGTGACAAATGATGAGACACCTGTGACAGGTGGTGGAGGGATGGCAGACCTGCTATGAGCACCCCTATCAATCTGCCTGTGTGGAACTTTGCCAACTGTTTGGCTATGGCCAGTGTCATCAGTCACAGAAGCCACAGTAGCCACACTTCCCTGCTCAATATCCCCACCCTCTGACTGTCCAAGATTTCTGGCCTCAGGGGACGGGGTATGTGAAGGTATACTGGCTGTGTATGGTGATAATGAGAGTGGACAAGGGATGTCAACCTCTATGACTAATTCAGCTTCTGCAACCCCCAGCTGTGCCTCAATTTGGCCAACATCATCATCAAAATCTGGAAAGACACTGACATCAGGTTGTGATGGGGACAAAGACCAATGTCCCCGGTCACCTGTGATAAAAAGGAAAAATAAATGCATTAATACCTGCACTTCTATGATCTGCAGTAGTATGGTGCAATATATGTTAAGCTGTATACACTGCTGTCACTATTACCGACTTCTATAACCCACAACATCACATAGTAGCACATGAGGACATTATTTTCTAACTCCAATCTGTAATTATTTGGAAATAATTATTCACTGAACAAGAATCTCAAGAGCAAAACATAAATTATGTACACTGTTGACATTCTGCAAAAATCTGCACAGTTGACCATTATGGCAATCTGTAATATCCTGACAAAACTGTCAATTCAATCACTATAGTCACACCTACAAGGGAGAGGTATGACTCTAAATTGTGGACATTCAGAAAATATCTGTCCATTTGTCAATCATACAGGCAGCACATCAATCCAGCGAGCAGGCCTGGGATGACACTTTAGTGAATACATTGAACTGTCTATATCTCTGACAAACCAGTTTTGTGTTTACTATTAGCAGAAGCACAGCCTCTTCCAATTCCTGATGGTCCTGAAAAAAATTGAGGGAGAGGTAATGGCAACAGAACTGCATGTTACAGTATAACAGGGGTAGCATGTCCAAATATCTCACATTTGCAGTAGCTTCTATTTTAACAGGTATGTGGGTCACAATCTCTACATGAGCTTAAAACCACAGCTAACCTTCTCCCCCACAAAACACCTGACACCCATGTAAAACTATATAGACCTTGACACGCTGAATAAAACAGTATTCCAATGCTGATATAACTAAGCACAACTGGAAGCTCCTGCTAAGAGGAATGGGTGACACCCACATCCACAGCATATTGCCTTTTGGATGCCTGGGAGCTGCCCTGTGTTGCAAGGTTTGCCAAGAATTCCTCTGTGGCTGGGAGAGATTGTTCTGCTGAAGGCCCACCACCAGTGACCTGGCGATCCCTGGCCACATCAGCTGCACATCTGCATGCAGAGTTTGTCATATCTATGGCATGGTGTTGCACCTGCTCATAGGTATGATTCTGGTGACCCATGGCATTGATATCATGCACCAGTTCATCCCACAGGATTGCATACTCTGTCCAATTTACCCTCCCTCTGGACAGCAGGACTTGGTAATGCTGGCACAAAGTCTCAGTGATGAGGTCATATTCTGCCTCAGTAAATGGTGCCTTGTGCCAGGAATGCATCATATTTCCTGAAATACAAAAAAATGAAAACACGTCAGGAACACATATGTGGGAGTACAGTATGTTGAGATACAGCAATAAAGGATGGTTATCAGTATTTACCATTTGATTATACATCTCATATTCAACAGTGTGTCAGACATACAAAGGGTGTGGATGCAGCTATTATAGTAGCAATAGTGACCTATTCCTGTTTGTGCCATGACAGATACTCACATATGATCACACGCCCAACACAAGAGCCCATTGTAGTGTGCCCCATAGCCGGAACCCCCCCTCTCATATAATATTTATAAACAACAGTGCCAACCAATTAGCAGTGCACTATTACAACTGATATTAAATGAAGTATCCACGATACCTGTGCACATAGTTATCACACAGCATTATACTCTTGCTGTATGCTACATCCTCTGTACATGTAACACAGCTGGATATCAATGCCATGCCATCAGTACAGTTCTAACAAAGGCTGACTGATGTAATCCCAATTCTTCCTAAGTATATTGAAACATATGCATCATGTTGGAAAAAAATGGTTATATACCTGATGGAGTACAATACCCCTGCCTTAATAGATACTGCTAAATAAATACTATGTCAATGAGGTTAATGAGTTACCAATACAAACTAACTCTCATACACACTGGTTCCCCTAGCTAGAAGTTTGCCTTTTTAAGATGGTTCTCATTAGCAGGTGATTGCCTCTAAACCACTCTGTGGTTTAGAAATGCTACATGCAGCCTACACAGCTGATTTGCATTATAATCAGCCAGTGTCGTGCAACTACTCAACAATATATAAGACCTCGTTGTAGATTCCATCCCCTTTCAAATATGTAAAGATACTACACCAGCACAAAGAGAATGTAGCAGCTACGTTTTACATACAGATGTGTGTGCTACAGGCTGAAGCTGATGCTGCTGCAGGAAATAGGCATAGACAGAGAGGCTGAAGAATTTGCAGGACAACAAATTATGAGTAACTGTGGGACCTGTGACAGACTTGGTGAACAGCCAGAGCCAGTTTGAGGGAACTCAATTCACTAGAAATTAAGGTATGGGTTTAAGGTATGTTAGCCAAAGATATCATTAACAGAGTAAAAGGCAACATGTCTGGTGTGTCCTAGAACAAGATAGAGGGTACATTAACCATTATGCCTACCAGTTGGACAACTGCCAAGTCATGTGTTATATCATGGTTGTCATCTGGAATGTGTATGCTGGCAACCCTTGCTTCTAGCATGACCTCCAAATATGTATATTACTTGTGCAGCTGTGGTTATCTGTAATATCACTAGCAAATCATTGTAGGCTGCAGTCTGATATTACTGTGCCTCATTTGAATTACATACTTCAAAATCCTCTGGTAATTCCTGTTAATCCACACGCTGACATTATATGCCCCTTCTAGGGCTGTAACAGGAACAGCTAAAATGTGATCCTATCTGTAGGTCTCTCATTTCCATTATTTAGAAGCAGTCATTCCATCTGTACTGCTTTGGGTGGAAAAATATGTGATGAGACAGTCATACATATCACAATGTATAATGTTGATATACACATACATGTATTTTAAATGCTAGACACAGTTGTATTTGAACCCTGGACCATGTGGACCAAAAATTAATGGTTTCACATTTTACAGATTGAACTACAGAGTCACTATTATAGGAGGTATGTTTTTACATGATGTACATATAATTACAAGTTACCTGCTGTTACATACCTCACTTACATATATTAATATGTGTATGGCTTTATAGTGATGCATTGCTCTACTAGAGTGCCAGTTAAATTCGTATTTTACCATTACTTTTTTAGCAGACTGTTGCTCTATGTGGCACGATGAGCAGCATCGCTTAAATATGCTTAATGATGAGAGAATGACAATTCAATTACCATGTTTTGCTAAAAGCACCTCTGCTAATTAACTGGCTGTGTGGCCTGGTGGGTTGATGCACTATTGTTTAAATGGAATGGTACTGAGTTTGAAATAGAGTGCAGGTGTACTTTTTTGAATGCGATTATTATGCATTCAAATACATGTAGTAATACACCGCCATTTAGCATAGTGCAGAATCACACTAAAATTCTTTTAAGAAAAGAAAATTGGGGAGATAGGAGAGTGATGAAAAGGGGTGCAAGCAGGGGGAAAACATAGTGAAAGGTGGGAAGGTATGTGCAGGAAGGGTATAGGAAACAACCATAGGTTTATAGGTTCATAGATGTGTACTAGACTAATGGCCGTGGAGCCTTTACAAGCCTAGCCCATAGGATTACCCTGGCATTGTGCCACCTGACCTTAGTTCCCAGTGCCTCTGTCGAGTAAAACCACTAGAATGATCCCTGAGGTGAATTTTCTTTTTTCCATCCACTCATCAAGATTTCTCTTGAAGAGAGCCCAGTGAGGTTCCCTTCTTGACTTGTATGGGAAGTCTATTCCAGAGCATGGGCAGTCTCTGGGTTATGAACCTGTCCCTCCAGCATGTTCTGTTGATTGTTGTAATGATGTTGAGGTCTCTGGAGCATGTAGTGTGGAAGGATTGGGATTTCTTTAGATGTAGCATTTCTAACACAGCTGGGTCAGACATGGCTTTGTAAGTCAAGAAGAGATCACCTCTAAGTAGGTGATATGAGACAGAGAATAGTTGGAGTTTTTTTAGTCTGTCCATATAGGAAAAGTGTTTAAGGCCAATGATCCTCTTTGTGAAGTACTTTTGTGGCCTCTCCAGTTGTTGCAAGTGTTCAGTGAGGTACATGCCAAATGGGGCATTGCACTCAATGACTGGCCTAATGAGGGAAGAGTAGAGTGAGACAATGACATCTTTCTTCCTGGATGCAAAACCCTTAGTAATGAGATATGCCACATAAAAGGACTTTCTGACCACAGTGGTCAAAAGAGAGGTTGCTGCCAACCTGTGTTCCCAGATCTCTTATAATGCCTTCTGTGTTCAGTGGACTACCATTGATGTGGTAATTCATAAGAACTGGTTTTTTCCCAAAGGGGATGACAACACATTTTTTGGCATTGAGCTTAAGGCCATGGTTCTGACACCAGTCATTGGTGTCATTGAGGCCTTTCTGTAGGATGTCAACATCACTTGGGGAGTTAATAACAGCTCCCAACTTACAATCATCTGCGAACTTTATCAGCCAGAGTGCCTTCATGTTGGCCTGGACTTCAGAGAAGTAGATACCAAACAGGAGAGGACCAAGGACGTTACCCTGTGGGACTCCACTCATGACTGGTCAACAGTCTGACTTGGAGTCAGCTACTTTCATACTGTGGGTTCTACCTGTGAGCCAGTTTGCAATCCACCTAGTGATAAAGGAGTTGATGCCTAGCTTAATAAGTTTTTCTATGATTCTTGAGTGGGGAATGGTATCAAAGGCCAGATCAAGGTAGGTTGTATGAACCACCTTGCCTTCATCCACAGTTTTGGTGACTGACTCAAAGAAGGCAACCAAATTGAGCAGGCATGATCTACCCTTCACAAAACCAAACTGTGTGGGATCCAGAGTTGGAGATTCCCTATATCCTTGTTTATTAGGTCCATGATGATGGATTCCATAGCTTTGCATATCAGACTCATCAGGCTAATGGAGTGATAGTTCACAGGGTCTGTAGTCACTTCTCCTTTGTGGAGAGGGATGACAGTAGCAGTGTACCATTCGGTAGGGACAAAGCCTGAGGTGAGGTTGTGATTGCACAGACCATAAAGGTGAGGTGCCAGTTCACACTGTAGTTCATGTAGAACACAGCCAGGGATATTGTTAGGTCCCATAGAAGCTGTGTTCTTGTCCTTGGACAGTGCTTTTTTAACCTATCCAGCAGTAATACTGGGTGCGTGGCAATCTACTGGTATTGTGACTGGTCCCTTATGGGGGGAGAGAGGGGTAAAGTTAGCACTGAATCTGTCAGCCAGTATATTGGCAATATCTGTTGGCTCGGTATAGGGGGTACCATTGTGCAGTAGTTCAGAGCAAATATGTGTATTGTTGGGGAGAGTCTTTGCATAACTATAGAAGGCCTTGGGTTGTCTTTACTATCTGCTGCAATTCTGTTTTCATAGCTAGCTTTAGAGTATTTGATGAAGGATCTCAACTTTTTGTTGAGACTGATAAGGGAGTTATTCTAGTCTTGAGACTTTACCTTATTCTGCATAAGTTTCCTCCTTTTGTTGTAAAGTTTGTTTATAGCAGGGTACCACCAGATTGGCTTCCTTTTTTTGGAGGAGAGCATCTTGGTTCTATTGGGTATGGCGAGATCCATGCATTTGTGTATGTGTTCATACAGTACATTAGTGTATGATTTGGTGGTCATGCAACTGACCTCCATTTGCATTGGTGCAGTGAAGTTAGCCATCACTGTTTTTAGGAGCCCAAAGTTAGCTTTGGAGAAGTTTTTCACCGTAGTTACCTTTGCGGGGGGGGGGGGGGATTTCCAAGGTGATTAGTTTGTGGTCAGATCTAACCAGGGAGGAGTTGACTATTGGTGTAGAGCAATGGTCACCCATGTTAGTAATGACCAGGTCAAGGATGTTGCTACCTCTAGTGGGGGTAAGAACAAGCTGGCTCAGAGCATTGGAATTAATGAATTACAGGAAACGTTGGGCAGGTGTATTGGTGCATGAGTAGTTTTCTCAGTTAATGGAGGAGTAGTTGAAGTCACCCAGTATGAGAGTGTTAGGTTGGACCTTAATATTCCCCAGGGTGCTTAGGAACATGGAGTGTGAGTCTTGGGACATGGTTGGGGACCTATAATAGACTATGACCTGAATTGCTGTCTTACCCAATGTTATCTGACCTGAAGTATTTCAGATGCATTATGTTGGGCTATCTATTTCTTCAACAGAAACAACTATGCACTTTCAAAGATTTTTAGTGGAATTTGGACCTCAAGGGGGAGGGGATGATGACAGGATAAGTGTGGTGTCAAGTCAACTGGACCAAATTAAGTGTGCCCAGTGGACAAATGTGTGAAATGGAGAACTATGTATGGGACATTTTTTTTGTGGGCCAGGTATCCTTTTTTTTTTTAAGGTGAGATTGAAATGTTGTTTGAGGGACATAGGTATGTGTGGGGAAGGTAAGTTGGGAAGGCAAGGAAGCATTTTCAGACAGACAAGACTGACAGGAGAGCAGACAGGTATGGTGTGGGACATAAGAGATGGTTGAACATCTTGGTTGGGGAGAGTGTTGTGAGATTCCGGTCCCCTGGATGTCAGACATGGTAGCAGTGTGACTCAAGTCCTCACCTTTGTGAGTGTCATCACTGCAGCTTCACTGTTCCTCTGGAGGCAGTGGTAAATACTGGTGCTTGGGAACAGACTGCCCCACCAGGATGGACAGTATGTTCTCCATCTGGCATAGGTGTGCACCAACAGTTTGGTGCACAAGCCTACGCACCATTCCTGGCAGTTGCTCTTGGGTGATAAAAGCATCCCCTCCACCTCCACTCCCAGAGGGGGCCACAACCCCAGCCTGTGAGGTGGAACTACCTGATAAAGCATGTAGTGCCGGGGCAGCAGAGGGAGTGCCAACAGGCTCTGACCCAGATGTGCTGGGTCCTGGTGCCTCAGCCAGGGGAGCCAAGGTAGATGAATCACTGGGAACTGGCCTACTTTGTTGTACTGTGGTAAATAAAATATAAACATAAAGGAAAAATAAACATAACCCATACAAATGTAATTAATAATATAAGAGAAAACAAAAATGAGTCCTGGAAACAAATTGAAAATAATATAATGAGGAATATGTAAATGAACATTTTTTAACAGCAAGCAATAATAAATTATACTTAAGCCCAACATAAGAGGGAATAACACATAATATGATAATATCAAATGGTAAATATATTTGATTAAATAAATTAAAGAAAAGAATGAGTGGGGTGAGAGACAAAAAAGAACATTAGTAACTTCACAGATAATATAACTAAACACACTACAACTACATACTTCTAGATATGTTAGGTTTCACTTGTGAGACCTCTAACTGCTATGCCATTTATTATTGGGAATACTACCCTGCTCCTTACACACACACTATAGTACAGATCATAATGCATTCAGCAATCATTCAGTGTTGCTTATATTGCATATATGATGTTCCATGTACATACCTCTCAAACTGTTATCATAGGTTCATAGGTTCATAGGTAGGTACTAGGCTATTGGCCTAGAGCCTATATAAGCCTAGCCAAATGGTACCCTGGCTTTTGCCACCTAAGAAAATTATTTTCCTGTACCCCTGTCAAGCAGAGCCACAGAAGTGTTCTCCAGGGTGAATTTCCTATCTCCCATCCATCCAATCATCAAGATTTTTCTTGAAGAGTGCTAATAAGATTTGTTTGATATAGATAGGTAATTTGTTCCAGAGTATGGGAAGTCTCTGGGACAGAAATCTATCCCTCCAGCATGTTCTATTTATTGTGGTGACAAGGTTTAGGTCCCTAGAGCGTGTAGCTTGGAGAGATTGGGATTTCTTTACGTCGGGCATGTCCAACAGCTCTGGGTTTGACATAGCTTTGTATGTTAGGCAGAGATCACCTCTGAGTAGGCGATATGTGACAGAGTAAAGCTGGAGTTTTTTGAGACAGTCTGCATAGGGCATCTGTCTGAGGCTGGTAATCCTCTTTGTGAGGTATTTCTGTGGCCTTTCCAGTTGTTGTAGATGTCTTGTGAGGTACATACAAAAAGGGGTGTTTTATTCTATAATGGGTCTAATGAGTGATGAGTAGAGGGGAACAATGACCTCTTTTTTCCTGGATGAGAAACCTTTTGTGATGAGGTCAAAGGATTTCCCGACTACTGTGGCGATGTGATTATCAAAGGAGAGACTACTGTCCACTTGTGTCCCAAGGTCTCTTATCACACTTTCAGTGTTAAGTAAACTACCGCCTATTTGGTAGTTCATGGGTACAGAGTTTTTACCAAAAGGGATGACAATGCACTTTTTGGCATTGAGCTTGAGGCCATGGCTTTAACACCAGGCATCTGCCTCAGTGAGGCCCTTTTGTAGGATGTCCACATCGTTAGGAGTTTTGATTATGGCTCCAAGTTTGCAGTCATCTGCAAACCTTGTTAGCCAAAGACCTTCTGTGTTAGCCTGTACTTCAAAGAAGTAGATAGCAAACAGGAGAGGACTTAGGACTGAACCCTATGGTACTCCACTTGTCACTGGTCTGAAGTTGGATTTAGAGTCTGCTACTTTCACAGTGTGGATTCTGTCAGTGAGCCAGCTGACAACTCATCTTGTGACATAGGGATTTATACCGAGTTTAGTGAGTTTGTCTATAATTCCAGAGTGGGGGATGGTGTCGAAAGCCTTGGCGGGATCTAGATAGGCTGTGTGAACCACCTTACCCTCATATATGGCTTTGGTGACAGCTTTAAAGAAGAATATCAAGTTTAGGAGACATGATCTGTCTTTTACAAACCTGAACTGGGTAGGGTCCAGAGTTTGGAGATTACCAATGCCATTGTTTATAAGTTCCATGATGATACGATCCATAGCCTTGCAGACCAGGCTCATCAGGCTAATGAGGCAGTAGTTCCTGGGGTCTGCGGTGGCTCCCCCTTTGTGGAGTGGGATAACTTTTGCTGTGCGCCATTCAGTGGGCACAAAGCCTGAGGTGAGGCTATGATTGATCATGGGACATTATGGGCCAAGCCATACATAATGATGGTGCAAAGACACAACAACAGGGAGCATTCTTATACAGTGTGCTCATACAGTAGTATCAAGGTGTTCTGATAATGGATTTGTCATTAAATTGCATTTCAAGTGATGTCATATATCTGCAAATCAGAGAACTGACATTTTTTTTCTGACATTGATGTGGTAGAGGCTGGCCAGTAAAACAAGATCATATACTAAACAGATCAAAGATATGGGGGAATATTCAGTACATTCTGAAAACATTGTGACAGTTAAGAGGTATGTTCATGTACACTGATTACACTTGACAGCTGGACAGTCATGGCACAGGTCAGTCGGTGTGCCCTTCACATGCAAGCATGGTTATGTTTTATTAATGTCATGCCAATACAGTATTGAATACTGCACAATTTCTCAATTGGCTGGTGTGGGATTAGAACTCACAAACAGTGACTACAGTAATACAGAACATTTTATTTTAAACAATAACTTATCAGAGCACCATCTCCTTTTATACTTTATTGTTTCATGTTGTTTCATATCTTGCATTTACATACATGGATAGCTGTCTAGGACTTCTGTTAACTTATACATTTAGCCTATTCATTTATTGAGCGCAATCTACAGCATATTTCAGACAGTGAGCTGACCACAAAACTGACTCTTAACCTGGGTAAACTACAGCATTAGCGAATGGTTGGAAGCTATGCTACACAGTACTGCATGCATACTTGCTTTAACTTGCTGTAGTAGTTCAGATATGCACTGACACATTAATAAAAGTCTGTGATGTCCCAGGTATATCATACATGGCTGTTAAGACTGCAGTATCGGTATTTATTTTATTTTATTATTAAGTTATGCATTACGTTATTACTTTATTGATTTTCTTACATACCACAAGCTTGCCTGTGGTAAGAGAAGGGAACCATTATGCATACCAGTTTTGCACAGATTCAGCTTGTATATTCATACATTACTATAAAACTTATATATCTGTGGGATGTGCCCATCCCATGCTTCTTGGATCAACGTATCCAAAATTCCTCTCCTCCTTCGATACAAGTTGTCATAATTGTGGTAACACTGCTCATCAGTGTGGGGGATACCGGTTGCACAGGTAAGGACCCTGGCCAAACTATCTCAGGCTTCAGACTTATACTCGAGCCTTGATAGTCACCCTGCAGCAGCTGAAGTCCACAGCAGTCTATAAGGAGTCTAGTGAAAATCTCGGACTCCTGCACACCCCAACTTTGTGCCCTAAAGCACACATCTTCCCCCACAACAGCAGCCATACCCACAGTCAAGGTCAGGCTCCAAGGAATAATGTGACATTCTGACCTATTTCCCTTTAAATAAGCTGCATTTCCACCATTGCACATCATGCTGTAACTTTCAAAAATGCACCACATCGCTTACCATCCCACAGTCTCACAAAAAACATGCTTAAGAGAAGCTTAGTAACACGCAAACAGGAAAAGACCATTGACCATGTTTAAGTGATGTTTAGCATTGTGCACCTTTTCTAAATGTCACAATTGTTGAATTTAAAGTCAACTAATGCTTCAATCACCTGACACAGTTTCACAGCAGTATATGTAAATGGTAGTACTGCCCAGTACTCAAACTCAGGACATACTACACTGCAGTTCATGACTCAAACTATCTAGCCACTGGGATTGTTAAGGGAAGTCATATATCTTCAGATATACTGCAAAGGTGCCTGTAAGCACAGTGCAGTGTTTCTACACAGGTTTACACATTGCTAAACACCACAGAACTATGCCAGTTAATTGTATCCAGTATCTATTTTTAGCTGTCTAGTATCTGTCTAATGCATAAGTACACAGTGCTAAGCATAGCTAAATAACGAGGCACATAGTGGTAGCAAGTACACAGTGCTAAGTATAGCTAAATAACGAGGCGCATCATGCAAACAAGCACATAAATGTAAAAAAAATGAAAATAAATCTAACTTAGTGAAATAAAATGTCTTGTTGTCCATTTGGTCAAGGTTAAAGTGCCAAAAGGTAAGTGGGTGTGCCTTAGGTCTTACATGGATTCAATGTCCATGTTGTTCTGACCTCCCTTAGGCACACACCACAATTAACATGCATGCTGCACTGCCAAGGGAGATTTGTGGCAGTGTACATAGATACATTCTGTGTAGACACTACATGGAGTGAGTCTACACAGACTTTAGTGAATCCTGGGGAACATCTAAATGATTACCTAACCCTGGTCTAATTGTAACCTTCAAATGCTAACAAACACTCATTAAATTTATGCCTTAAACTAACCCTTACTTAAACCATCAGCCACACACACACACACACACACACACACACACACACACACACACACACACACACACACTTAACCTGTTACTTCAAAACCTTTATTTTTTTTTGCAAAATAGAGTAGAGACTCAGTAATGGAGGAGCTTTATTTTTGTGTACTGTGTAGTTTGCCTTACAGTGAAGTGCCTGCTCAGTTCAATACTTTGCCATATATATATATATATATATATATATATGTATATATATATATATATATATATATATATATATATATATTTATACATATATTTATAGATAGATACACACACACGCGCACACACTCACACGTCTGAATTTATTATAACATCGTTAGACACCCACGCGCACACACACACACACACACACACACACACACACACACACACACACACACGCACACACACGCACACACACACACACACACACACACACACACACACACACACACACACACACACACACACACATTTAACATGTTACTTCAAAACCTTTAATTTTTTTTTTGCAAAATGGAGTAGAGACTCAGTAATAGAGGAGTTTTAGTTTTGTGTACTGTGTAGTTTGCCTTGCAGTGAAGTGCCTGCTCAGTTCAATACTTTGTCATATATATATATATATATATATATATATATATATCTATCTATATATATATATATATATATATATATATATATATATATATATATAGACATATATCTATAGATAGATACATGCGCGCACACACTCACACATGTCTGAATATATTATAGCATAGACAAAAACACACACGCACGCGCGTGCACATGCACACACATGCAAACACACACACATACACACACACACGCGTGCACGTGCACACGCACACACACGCAAACACACACTGGCCAGACCACAACAGACTCCTACAGTCCAATATCAGACCCGGACTGCAGATTATTTTCAGTTACAAAAGCACACATTTCCATGTGGAAGATACTGCACAGTCATGTTCCCACCCTTGTCCATGCAAATGATGATAGGTATGCTTTGCCCTTTGTTCATTATCACTTGGGTTGCCTATATTTGATGTACAGTGTGGCTGGTCAATGGATGGGTAAGCGCAGTCTGCTTGTAGCTATGTATACATCATTTTCTACTGTCATGTATATGGTTTACTTTGGCCTAGAGCTCTGTGTTAGTCCCTGCCTCTTGACCAGTACCTCAATGTACTGCACCCATTTTTATCTTGCACAGTCATTCCGTCTTTTTGGTCCTCCATTGCCTAATCATGTAATTCACCCTCCACTGACTGATATGGTAGAAGATATTCCACCTGCTTATGTCTCCTTTGCTACAGCTGTCTCCTTAGTACTATGCTGAGCAACATTGCACATATTGAAAATATCTAGGCATGTGTGCCATGGTCATACTGCAGGGGACCACCAAATACATCCAGGCAGCAGAAGCATGCCATTTGTAGGCCAGGCATTGACAGAGCATTGCTGCATCTATTGTCTGCTGCAGTATGTGGATTTTTGATAGATGCCATAAATCATAGCTACTGAGTATACTCACTTCTCACAAACGATTGATACAAGTCACATGCATGCCATATTTTGAATTCATAGATGCTGCCTGTTTGGCCTGCAGTCACATGTAGACAATACCATGTGCATACAAACCACATGGCAGTTGATGGAATGATAATCTTTATGGTTTATGGCTCCCTATCACACAATCGAAACGCTGTTTCCGCCAATACAAAATGATCGACACGTATTGCATGAACTGCGTAAATGCCAAACATCCAAAACAGCAAAATCCGAAATGTCGAAGTGCTTTGGTTGGCCTGTCTACGGTATAGCTACGTATGGTAAGTGTACGATAGGTATGGACCTTAGTGTAGGGTGAGGGTTAAGGTAAGTAAAGTAAGGTAAGGGTTAATCCTCCAAAAGGGCCTCATAGAAACAGACAACTGGTGCCAGAGCCATGGCCTCAAGCTAAACACCAAAAAGTGTATAGTCATCCCCTTTGGCAAAAACAAAGTGCCCACAAATTACCACATAGGTGGTAATCCATTAAGTACTGAAGAAGTAATTAGGGACCTGGGGACCCAAGTTGATAGCAATCTCTCATTTGACAACCACGTGGCCAAAGTGGTTAGAAAAACATTTTATATAGCCCACCTAATCATGAATGGATTCACATCTAGATCAGGGGAGGTCATCGTGCCTCTTTACTCATCCCTCATCAGGCCCATAATTGAGTACAATGCCCCTTTTGGGATGTACCTTACCAAACACCTGCAACAACTGGAAAGACCCCAAAAGTACCTCACAAAGAGGATCAAAGGGCTCAAACAGATGCCATATGCTGCCAGGTTAAAGAAACTCCAGCTCTGCTCAGTGGCATACCGCCTGTTCAGAGGCGATCTGTGCCTGACGTATAAAGCCATGTCCAACCCGGAATTAATGGACATGCTGCACCTCAGAAAATCCAAATCTCATCGAGCTACACGCTCGAGAGACTTGAACCTCAGCACTGAAATAAATAGGACATGCTGGAGGGACAGATTCATAACCCAGAGGCTCCCTTCACTCTGGAATAAAATCCCAGTCCAGGTTAGGCAGAGTCCCTCATTGACTCTCTTCAAGAGGAATCTTGATGAGTGGATGGGAGATCGTAGGTTTACCCCGGGTATCACTTCTGTGTCACTGTTAGACAGAGGCACATTATACTAACCTCAAAAAAGGGCATAGCAAAATTAATTTAAAATGGGTGGCGAAAGCCAAACACATTCTGGCTAGACTTATAAATGCCCTAGGGCAGATAGCTTAGTATGAACCTATGAACCTATAAGTGTATAGATAGGTAATGTATGTAAGATTTAGTGTACTGATAGAAGTAGGGTTTTGTTAAATGTATTTATGTGTATTATTTATTTTGTTAGGGTATATCTCCGTAGGGGAAGTGTGCAGTAGTTACGGACCTTAGGGTTAGGGAGAGGTTAAGGATAGTGCATAGATAGTTGTGTATGTGGGGTTTAGTGTAGTGTTAGAAGTAGGATTTTGTTAAATGTATTTATGTGTATTATTTATTTTGTTAGGGTATATCTCCGTAGGGAAGAAGTGTGATGTTACGGACCTTAGGGTTAGGGAGGGGTTAAAGATAGTGCATAGATAGTTGTTTATGTGGGGTTTAGTGTAGTGTTAGAAGTAGGATTTTGTTAAATGTATTTATGTGTATTATTTATTTTGTTAGGGTATATCTCCGTAGGGGAAGTGTGCGGTAGTAACGGACCTTAGGGTTAGGGAGGAGTTAAGGATAGTGCATAGATAGTTGTGTATGTGGGGTTTAGTGTAGGGTTAGAAGTTGGGTTTTGGTGCTTTACTTTAGGGTTAGGGGTAGGGTTTGGTTAGTCTATGTATGTGGTTTATTTATTTTGTTTGGGTAGGTAGTATGTAGCGGGTGGTGGGGTTGGCCACCTATGACTGTTCGATGTTTTAAATTTCGCAGTTTAGTGCGTTTGGTCTATTTGTGGTTCGATTAATACGTGTCGCTCTTTTGGTATTCACTCACATGGATTTTCTCAGAACTGATATAGACCCATGGTTCACATACCATCTTCTTAACTCACCTGTTGGGAACCTTTATTCCATTGCGGATGCAGTCTATGGACCCCAACTACCTCAGGGAAGCAGGCTATACTGTAAAAGTGTGCATGGTATTTGCTATTATCTCATTCGCATCAAGGAAGTGGTGGAGTATATTTGAGGTAGATGCCTATGATACCACCTCTCTGTCCCTTGGTAGTTGAAAGGCTCCTGTAGCTGATATTCTCAGTTATGCATTTCTTAATATTTATTGAGATAGGTACTGCATGACTCCCATGGGCCTTCAGATGAGGGTGACACATAACAAGCTCATATATGGTGATGCTCTCTACTCAGTACCAGTCGATAATGTTAGTGTCATGCAGGCTGTGATGTCCCTCCTCTGGGCCAGTGATCAAGGAGCCTCAATCCTCACCACTGACAGCAGTGGGGAATGTTCACAGTGAGAAAAATAGACTCCGTGAGATTTGGATTTTTACACACACACACACTTGTGAAAGGCTGGCACACCTTGCCCTCTCTGACACCTCTACCCAGACTGTAAGGTAGATCTAATGCCACCAGAACACCTGAAACTAGCTACTTTAAGGATCTTACAAGGGGACCCAATTACACTTAGTAAAATTAATACTTATACAAATGGTAGTATTTGACCAAGTAGCAAGACTTTTATGAATGAGGAGCCACAGTGCCACTAAATAAATGCCAGTACTCTCAAATGTTAAATATTTTCTAAAAGACTAGCTGGAATGAAGGGTTTAGATATATTTAATGGTAAATAATAAAAAATGAATATGACAATACTGAATATCTAGTTACAATAAACACCAGAGTTTCATTCACAGTGAATATAAAAAAAACACAGATGGAAAGACTCAAACAGATTCAGGAAAAAAACTGCATTTAGCTAATCTCATATCTACATTTTCCTAACTGACTGAAGAATTACTGTTCCCTAGTTACTTACTAAAGGAAGGCAAGATGAACATGTATGGGTATCTTGTCAGGTCCCAAAACAGGGTGCACACCTCACATCTCTCACTAGTATTCAAATACAGTTTCAGTGCTAGCTAAATAATGACATCACATCTGGTCAACTGGCATTGTGGTTCCCTCACTACATTCTCACTAGAAATTGAGCCAGGATCTGGCACTGATGTGTCATAATGCACACATAGAATTTTAGCTAAGGTTTATTACAACATCTGGAAATGGCAAACTGGAATACAGTTATGACACTTCCACCCTTCCTGCAGAAATGAACAAGCTATTCTCTGGCAGTATTCAGACCTGTGAGATAGGGTTATAGGTTCATAGGAGGTTACTAGGTTAATGGCCCTAGGGCTGTTACATGCCTAACCAAGTTCAACCCTTGTTCCCTTAAGGGTCTAGAGATATGGTCTATTCTATAAGCAGATCTAAATCATCACAGGCTGCTCCTATCTAAGAGGGGCACAACTTGAACCCCTGGAGTGAATTTGCAGTTTCTTATTCAATCGTCCAAGTTACACTTAAAAAGGGTTAATGAGGGGTTGTGCTTATCCTGTATTGGGAGTCATTTCAGAGGAGAGACAATCTCTGGGTGACATATCTATCTGTCCTGGAAGTCCTGTTAATGTCACATGCTAGGTTAAGGTCCTCCCTAGAGTGAGTGACTTATGCATCATTTAACTTATGAATGTGCAGCATTTCCATTTAGGCAGAATCAGAGGTTGCTCTGTATGCAAGGCACAGGTTGCTTCTGAGTAATCTATATGATACAGAGTACAGTGACATTGATTTCAATCTCCACATAACACATGTGCTGAAGACTCTGACTTTTCTTTTTGAGAAACCTTTGATGTTTTTTTCAGTTGCTGCAGGTGCCTGTTTAGGTACATATCAAATGGAGCATTGTACTCTATTATTGGCCTGATGATGGAAGAATACAGTGCGGGGGGTGTTATAACCTCTTTTGTTCTGGAAGCTCTGCCCTTGCTTATGAGGTGAGAACACAGAAGGCCTTCCTTACCACTGTGGAGACATGGTGATCAAAAGTAAGGTTGCTGTTAACCTGTGTGCCCAAATCTCACACCACTGATTTAGAGCTTAGGGTGTTGTTATTAAAATGGCAATCTGCAGGGACATTGCTTTTGCCAAAGGGGACAATAATGCATTTTTTCATTGCATTTAAAACCACAAGTTTGGCACCAATCATTAGTTTGCATAAGTCCTTCTTGTAGAATGTTGACATCATTTGGGGACTCAATGACTGCTCTCAGTTTGCAGCCATCAGCAGACTTTGTCAGCCACAAACTTTTTGTGTTTGCCTGTACTTCTGATAAGTAGTTTCCAAACAATAGGGGTCCCAGCACCATTCCCTGTAATGGGTCTACTAGTGGAGGTGAATTCCCTGTTTTGACTGTATGTGTTCTGTCAGTGAGCCAGTTTGAAACCCACCTGACAGTATAAAGTTTGACCCCTAACTGGGTGAGTTTTTCAATGATTCCTGAGTAGGGGATTGTTTCAAAGGCTTTGGCTAAGTCTAGGTAGGCCATATGTACAGATTTGCCTTCATCCAGGACTTTGGTGACAGTCTCGACAACGTCCATTATGTTCAACAGGCAGGATCTCCCTTTAACAAAACAAAACTAGGTCAGATCAAGTGTTTGTAGGTCTCCTATATCCTTGTTGATAAGGTCCATGATGATTCTATCCATGGTCTTGCAGATAAGGCTGGTTAGACTAATGGTTCTCTAGTTCCCATGGTCAGTGAATGCTCCCCTCTTGTAGAAGGGGATGATGGTAGCTGTTTTCTATTCACCAGGGAAAACAGTGCTTAGGCTTTGTTAGAAAAGAGTACCAGATGGTGTTGCTAACTCCTGTTTTAAACCAATGTGAACACAGCCTGAGATGTTATCAGGTCCCATACAGGTTGTGTTTTTGGCCTTGGAGAGAGTGGTTAAGACCTGCTCTTTAGAGATACTATGTGAAGAGTAGGTGGTAGTAATGTTTTGGGGTATATGTGCCAGGGAGAGGGGGGAGGAGTTTGCACTGAACCTGTCCACTAACAGGTTGGCTATTTCCACTGGTTCAATATATGTGGTACCATTCGCTACCAGTTCAGCACAAATATGGGCTTTTCCTTTAACGTTTTGGATGTAGCTAAAGAATGCCTTATGGTCATCTTTAGCTAGAGATGCTAATCTAGATTCACAGTTAGCTTTAGAGGACGTTACAAGATGTCTTATTTGCTTGTTCAGGCTGAGAAGGATGTGGTTCTTATTCTGAGATTGTTCCTTCATGCTCTTAGACAGCAATTTCTTCCTTTTATTATATAACATGTTTATGGTAGATGTCCACCAGGCAGGCTTGTTTTTTCTTGACGGTCTTGCTTTTGTCCTATCAGGAATGGCTGAGCCAATACAACTGTATAGATGTTTATACAATGCATTGGTGTATGTTCCAGTATAGGTGTCCTTGCTGTCAGTGGGGACAGGAGCTTGGAAGCTATTAATGCCTTCTCATAAGAGGCTGTAATTGCTTTTGATGACTTTTTTAGTCTAATTTCTCCTGAGGAGAGGCTGATGCTTTTCTTACTTCGAAAGAGACTGTTTTATGATCAGACTTCACCAGGGAGGGCCACACACTTGTGGTCATGCATGTTCTACTATATTGGTAAGTAACAAGTCTAGAATGTTTAGGCCCCTTGTGGCGGTGCCAACTATCTGCTCCAAGGCATTTGATTTAAAGAAGTCCAAGAACCTTTGGGTGAGTGTGTTTGCACATGTATAATTTACCCAATGTATGGACAGGTAGTCAGTGTGGATATCATGGTTCATGGATGGGGGTCTACAGCTGGCGATAACTTGGAGAGGGATCTTTCCTATAGTTATTTGCACATGGAGTAACTCTAGGAAATTATTCTGTTTAACCAATCTGGAGATGGAAATCTTTATGACCTAAACCAAGTCATCTAATTTCAGGCTATTTTTCTTAAGGTTAGCTGGGCAGAGCTTAACCCCCTTCACTTCCAGTGTCATCTATTAAAATATATACATTTCATTAGTTACAACAATACAGTCTGACATGCATGTATATTTCTTTTCTGTCCAGCAGGACCCACTGTTGATACATTTTTAACACAAGCAACTTTACAAATACATTTTAATGCATTCATTTGTACAAATCATTTGATATTCAAATGGCATATAATTCTTTACAAAACTTCAGCTAGCTATGCTGGCATATGTTGCACATGCACTGCCCTACTCTCCTTCTAGCACGGCTGTGATCTACTACTGCCCTGCTGTAACACCAAGATTTTATGGCAGTCAAACTCACTGACAGTGGCATTTCCATTTCTAAATCACTCTGCCGTATTGTTTTTTCCACATTTGCACAGTGTCCCTTATTTTAATAATGTGTCTCATTCTTCTTCTTCTAATTTTGGATTTTTCCCAGTTAGGGGTCACCATAGTGGATCACCTGTACGGTGTCGAGTTGCCAGCCCAGCATGTAACCTTCCACAGAAGGCACACACATGCACGCACTCAAACCTAGGGCCAGTTTAGAGTGTCCAATCCACCTACAGCATATCTTTGGGATGCGGGAGTAAACCAGAGCACCCGGAGGAAACCCATGCAACCACAGGGAGGACATGCAGACTCCGCACAGAAGGCACCCCTGCCAAGGATCTAACCAGAGAACCTCTTGCTGTGAGGTGACAATGCTAACCGCTGCACAACCGCAGCAACCCAATAATGTCTCATTACCATATCATTATAACACCATTACCATACACTATGAACAACCCCAATGATCTGCTTCTCTGTACACATTTATTTTGTATGTCAATCATACAAACCCTATTTGTGGCTGATAGTCACACACAGTTTTTGACTGCATTGAGGCAAATGTTTCTGAATCCCACTCTCGACACTTTTAACCGTCTATGTATAACCATCTAAACTAACTAGAAATTAATTATCTCAAAAACATGACAAAACTGTTAAAACAAGCAAATCTCAATGTAACCTTCATTAAGATAAAATATAATGGCTGGGATTCAGAATAACCATACCACACTCAGACTGTACATACTAAATACAGTAACAGTGAGAAAATGCAATTCAGAGTCAGCCATGCTAAAATTAGAAAGACCTCATTACTAGATCATAAGCATGTCTCAGAATTGGAATAATAAACACTAATGCTATCATACCTAACAGTAGTAGTATTCTTCATAGTGGCCCATGCATTGTGTTAGCAAAGATGCCCCTGCGGTCACATGCACACTCTGTAATCCAAACACACACACACATGCACGCACACACACACACACACACACACACACACACACACACACACACACACACACGCACACACACACACACACACACACACACACACATATGCCACTACAGACACAGAGACACACATTCATATACATAAGCACACACTAAAAGCCCACCCCCATGTTTTCATTGAACGTACCTGAACCATGACTGTTTCCATAATAGTGAATACTGGAGCATCATCTTTTAGCATTGTTCACTTTTTCCTCCAAAAGAAAAAAATTATGGTACAGGGGCAAAGCCATTCTCTGAATCAGTTATCAGTAGAAAGAGACAATGGCATTTCTGAGGGCAGAACACAATGCCAATAAGATTTAGCCACTCCTCTGAACTGCAGCCTTAGAATACTGCTCTGTCAGTGAAAAGACTCTCAGAGCTGAGGCCCCTACTAGTGAGAAACCTCAATTGTAGAATAGGTGTACAAACTGGAAAGGCTAATTGTGAGGGGGAAAGTGTTTAAGGCTTTCCCTCATCAAATTCCTTTCTTTTTTTTTAAACATTTTTATTTTGTTTTCATTATAAACATACGCAAATGTACATATAACAAATACAATAAAACAATAACAAACTATTTACAATATTTACATTCATCCATGATAAACAATGCTTTTATCCATGAGAAGTTATCAGTATTTGTTCAAAAGGTTTCCCAATTTTTGCCATGCTATTTTTTTATGAGTAATGTTATGAGTGCTATAACAAATGCTTTGCAGTTCTTTTTTACAAACAACTTTTGCTAAATTAATAAAATCTTTAAACATCAAATCTTGTTTACTTTCCCAGTTCAAAGTAATAACTTTTCTGGCAATTGCAAGAATTGACCAGAGTAACTTAATCTGAGATTTAGGTATTGCATTAGGTAAAGGAACATTGAATAGGATTAGCTAGCTAGAAATATGACAGCTATCTGACCATAAAGCACTTATAAATTATTTGACGTTTTTCCAGTATTGAACATTTCTACATTCAGTGAACATGAGAACCTAGTTGGCCTCTAGTAATTCATCACATTTCGAACATTTACATTCACTGTTTTTGAATATAAGATTTATTTTATGTGGAGTATAGAAACACTTATTCATAAATTTCCATATATACAATCTCTAATATAATGAAGAATTACCAAACGTAAAATTCAACAACAATTCTTTGGCTTCATCAGATATTTGTTCACCATTAATCTTTACATAGTAATTCCAAAAATCTGAGTCAAACTTTAGAGTGTCTTTTTTTAGTATCTTATAGATAGGTGAGATACTTAATTTTTGATTATCTGTCTTTTCAAGACACCTAATAAAAAGCTGAATCAAACTAGGTATAGATTCAGTCTCTGGGTTGGTTGATACTCTCATTTTGTTTTCTATAAACTGCTGTAATGAGTGTGTAAATAACCAACTGTCTTGACTATTATCAAAACTAAATAAAAGAGAGTTTAGTGGTTTAATACTCTTATTTTTAATAAACTGATGCCAGAATATCAAGTTATTTTCCTTTAATTTTTGCATGCATTGATGTTGAAAGAATCTAGGCAATCAGGGGAGTACGCTATAGGGAATATAAGGAATAAAAATTGTTTAATGTTTTAGATGCAATCAATTATATTTTTTAAAGTTATTAAATATTTGATTAATGCCACAAGAAAAATGATCAAACTTCTTATTAAATAAACAAAATTCACATAAAAGCCAATTAACTCTACTTATTCCATATTGTTCCTTAAATTGATTTTCTATAGTTCTGACATCAGTTATATGAATCGCATGTATTGTTTTCCAGCCAGACATATAGGTAGGTGTGATCCAATATAATATTACATTAATTATAACTGATTTAGAATAAAGATCTAAGCTAAGGAATGCTATCCCATTATTGTTCCAAGCTCTAATGTGCCATTTATATGCAATCCTAGGTTTTAAGGGGAACCATAAAAATTTAAGTAGGACAGAATCTAATTTTTAAATATGTTTTTAGGAGGAGTAGTATCAATGACTGTATATAAAACAACATTTTAGATAAAATTATCATTTTAATAAAGGAAGCAGTTAGTGGATTCATTTTGAAAAAGTCTTGCATTTGGCAGGAGGAAAGTACTTGTGGTTGATTTTAGTCATTGAATAAATTAGTCTGTGCAGCCTGAACTTGTGTGCCTGTTTCCTTTATTACTGGTGCATTTTTTTGTGATTATTTTCAGTTTGTTTTTTTGGTTTTAAAATTATCATTTTAATTAAAGAGAGCCTATCCTCCATTATGAAGAAAAGTTTATTCCATATTTTGATTAGTTCACTAATGGTGGTTATTAAATTATTGTAGTTTAGTTTAACAGAGTCTTTCCATGTACTCTTTATACTGACAACCAAATATTCTAATACATCATTCGCCTAATTAAACAGGCTATTCTCTCTTTGTTTTTTGTTGATCTTCTTGTTAATTAGTAATGTTTTGGATTTATTATGATTAAATTTAAGCCCTGAAATTCTTTCAAACTTGCTTAAGGTATTTGTAACATTATGCAAAGAACCATCAATATCACCCAACATTAACAGCATATCATCAGCAAATAATTGTATCTTAGGACAATAGTCCTTATTAATTTGAAAGCCTTTTATATTTTGCTTGTTTCTGATATATGTAGCAAAAGGTTCCATTAAAAGAGCAAACAATAATGATGACAAAAGACACCCTTGTCTAGTTCCCTTAAGTATTTCTAGTGGTGAAGATAGACATGAGCCAATTTTCACAAAAGCTTGTGCCCTACTATAAATTTTCATTAATAAGTTAACAAAATTTGAGGAAAATTCTAAACCAATCAGAATTCTTTGTAGATAAGACCAACTAATAGAATCAAAAGCCTTTTATATGACTAGGCTGATAATAGTTAGTTGTTTTTTGTATTTGCATGCTATGTCTATTAATGATAGTCATTTAATGATTTTATCATGCATTTTCTATGAAGAATGAACCATGTCTGATCATTATGTATTAGATTAGGTAATATTTTCTTTATCCTATTAGCTAATATTATCATTAAAATTTTATAATCACTGTTTAGTAATGAAATTGGCCTATATGAATCACAAGATTTAGGGTCCTTACTTTGTTTTATATGAGGGAGATAATAGAGTATTTCCATGATGGGGGTGTTATACATTTTTGCTTAACCATAGTAAAGGCACTCATCATTTTCTTTATTATATATTCAGGAAAAATCTTATATAGTTCAGGAATTATTCCATCCAGTCCTGGAGCTTTATTATGTTTTACATTTTTTATTTGCTCTTTCACTTCTGTTAGTGTTATTTGTTTATTTAATATGTTATTTTGTTACACTGTCACCTTAGTAGTTATAATTTCTTGAATAAAAGTATCTATTACATTATCTGTCTCCAAAAGTGGTGTGTTATTATTTATATCTTTTGTAGTAGTTTTTGAACACTTCTAATATGCCCATTAAGTTAGATGTACTCTTAACTGAACCATCACTTTTATATTTAATCTCACTTATATGATTTTGATTGTTTATTTTTTTGGAACATATCACTATTTTATGTAGATATTTGGGATTTACAGCATAAGATTGTAATTTCAATTTTTCCAGGTTTATGGTTATCTTATGATTCAGAACTTCGAAGTATTTTTCATTTAACTTAGTAATTTCATTATGTGCTACTTTGTTATTTGGTTTTGCATCCATTTTTATCTTATCTATTTTTTTTAGTCTAAAAGTTCTTTGTTCCACTCTCTCCTTTTTTAAGGTACCGAGATTTTATTCTACAATATATATAAACTTTAAAGGTGTTCCTTGTTATAGTATCAGTCATTTCACCATTATCATTTGTTTCCATAAACATGTCTATTTTTTTCAATATCCATTCCCTAAAGTCTTTTAACTTAGTTATGTAAGCAGGAATTCTCTGTAGAAATCTTAAATCATCTGTATGCATAGTTAATATAAGGTTTATAGCATTATGGTCCGAAAGGGGACAAGTCATTATAGATACGTCACTTATTTTAGAGTATATATTATTTGATACAAAGACATTATCAATGTTTGTTTGTGTACCAAACTGATATGAATAGTGAGTACAGAATAAAGAATAATGTTTTCTTAGACCATGTATATCTTTAAGGTTCATCTGGTTTGTAAAGTCATTTAATGTCTTGGCTTGAGATGTTAGTTTTATTTTATCATTTTTAGAAGTATTATTGCTTGATAATAGGCAGTTAAAATCACCTGTTGCTATAATTTCCTGTTTTGCATTTAAAGTAAGCAGGTCCAGATATTTGTCAACATATTTAGTACTCAGTCCTGGCATCTAGTATGTATTAATCAAAGTATAATACTTCCTACTGATTTCCAAAATAACCATGCTTAGCATCCCATCTTTATCTGAAATTGTATCTATAACACTTGGCATATTGTAAGTATTTTTCCATAGAACAAGAGTGCCCCTTCTCTTAGTCTTAAAACATGAATCATCCAGAATGGTATAGACATTGAATGAGTATTTTTGTAGATCTTTTTTTAATAGATGGGTTTCCTGTAAAAATATGATCCGGGCTTTATGCATTTTGATATATTTAAGCAAACCAGCTCTTTTGACATTATCGTTCAATCCATTAATATTTAATGATAAAGTTTATAAGCCATTGACTATAATGTGTATGTTATTACTAACTGAAAGACCTTTCTTCCGTGTTGACTTGAAATCTACTGAAAACTTACTTATCATGGATGCATAACATGTATTAAGCACTACTTTCAAAAACCCAAAACTATTTACAAACACATACATGAAACATAAAGTTTCTGGTTTAGTTAAAAACTTAACTAAACCATCCATCCACCACCTCTCCAATACCAAAAGACACAAATTATCCAACTCTGCTTAGAATATAGTATAAAAACAAAAAAAGAAAAGCATTATGAAAGGAGCTAAAGAAATCTGAATCCATGAAATATATATAAGAATGAGAGTGTCTAATATATCTGAAGCTATATGAATATGTCACATATGATAAGAGCACCTCTAATACATAGATATGCCAGAAATACACATCAGATCAAAGTATGTATAAACATTAGATGTAGATGGTTAAGAAGATTGTCAATATTTTCAAGACTTTTCACAAAACATCAGATGACTTAAGCATTTTATCAGTCATCTAACATTTTTCATGTAAGGATCTGTTAAATATATATATATATATATATATATATATATATATATATATATATATATATATATATATATATATATATATATATATATATATATAAAACACTTATTACAACATGACTATTATATTTTGCAATTATACGTTTGCAATGTACAGTATAAATGTTTAAATGTATCTAAACAAATATTCTGAAACATCTAGTTAGAAACGCATGTGTTAACAATATCTATGTTGATGTCTTTCATCAAGAAGGGGAGGAGAGAAACAAAGGGGCCTTTCAACCCTCTGTTTAGTTACTAAAGGTTTAGTTATATAACATAAGTCTGATGTTAATATGCAATACTAATGCAACTCCTAGTTCATTTGATGTCATTTAGTTACCAATAGTGTCACTGAATCTGCAGAATGTATGCATCCATAACAGAACATAGGCATTTTCAAAGGAGTTAAACACTTTTATCAGAACTAATTGTGCATGTCATGAATCTCCACAATGAAAACAGTGACACAGACCACCAGTTTCCTCACAAAACTTCAACATCATAAAAAATTAACCCTTTTATATAAAAACAACTATTTAGAAGTAACAACAGCTGCCTAAAATCAGAAATCATATTATAACATTTCAATCATTTACCTACCAGTTAAAAAGTTAAAAAAGGGAACCTGGTATATATATATATATATATATATATATATATATATATATATATATATATATATATATATATATCTATAGCATAGCCCCCCACATTATGCCAATAATTTTTACTAAAGATATATATATATCAATGCATTTCTAATGGATATACCTTCTTATAATAGTGAATACATTAACATTCTGGGGGGGGTCTATGCCCCCCACCCCCCCGTTGTGGGGGGCTGTGCAACACAGCCCCCCTTATTTAATATTCTCACTCCAGGGTTGCACTGCAGTGGGGCAGGGACTACATTCCATTTTCGACCAAATAAACTTCAACCAAGTGAGCTTTCAGTCGTGAGCTTTCAGTGAAGTGCAATGCCTGGTATCATTTTCGACTAAGTGTAATTCGACCAAATGTATGGAATCCATATATATATATATATATATATATATATATCCATATATATAAAACTTATATTTAGCTATCTATAAAACACCATTAATGTACTGTATTAATGTTTAACTGTATCGAACATCTAGTTAGAAACACTAATCAGAAACACCATGTTACCCCACCACTGACCCACTAGAAAAAATGCACTTTGGTATTAAGTCAAATTATACTATTACTGAAGAATTAGAAGACATACATCATTTGTACTTATTTAAAAGAGAAAAGTATGTAAATTACTTATAATGGGAAAAAGAGAGAAATGGAACATTGGTAACAAAAAAGAATAGGAAGAATGAAGACAGAGAGAGAGAGAGAGACTGTTATTTAAACACTTGGCACTATATGCAATTAGAAGAAGTAGATATAGAAAGGAAAAGAGAAAATTAATAATAAAAATGATTTGCATTACCTTACAGCATAGAGACTTTCCAGAATCAAATATATTATGATTCATAAAACAAAGCATTTAAAATTAGAAGGAATTTATTCGTCATTTAGTTTCTTAGTTTTGTTTGCTTCTTCCTTCACAGACCATACATTTTTGCTGCCTGTCTCTTCAAACTCTGGGACGACTATTCCATTTCTTCTATGTCTGACAGTATTTTCTTCTTTTGGAGAAATTCTACTGCTTCTTGTAGGGAATCAAAGATCTTTACTCCTTCTGGCAAGGTGATTTTTATTCTTGCAGGAAAAAGAATTTGAGCTTTAATATTGGCTTTTTTCAAGGACTTAATTAGAGGATATGACTGTAGAGGTGTAGTAATTGTCAAAATGAATAACTTTTTCACCCATCTTGATAGGGGAATTAATCCAAACTGATTTCAGCAATAATTCCTTGTCTTGCGAGGAAAGAAGTCTAACTATTATAGGCCTGGGGTTAAATGAACTCAGAGATGAAGCTGGATTTGCCAGAGACTGCTGAGCTCTCTCAATTCCAAAAGAGAGGGATTCAGGCATGTTAATGTTGATGGAAACCATTTATTGAGGAACTGAATCATGTTAGCACTCTCTTCTTTCTCAGGAATTCCATATATTCTTATATTATTCCTACTTGATTTACTTTCAAGGTCTTCCAGTTTCTTAATCAGCCTGGTGTTTTGCTTCAGAAGAAATTCATTTTGATGTTCATTTTCTGTCACTCTAGTATCTAGGTCAGTTATTGTTTGCTCTAAGGCAAGAATCAGATTGTTTTTTTACTATTCCATTTAGAAGTTGCAGTTGTTTACTGCATTCTTGTTTGATAGTATCCATTCTGTTTTCAGATTTGTCCATTTTTAGTGACAGTTCTTGGATGTTTGTTATTATAAGATGTAGTTCTTTCTTCACTGCACTCTCCTGGTGTGGGTTCTTCACGTTGCTCATGTTTTTAGTGACAGTTCTTGGATGTTTGTTATTATAAGATGTAGTTCTTTCTTCACTGCACTCTCCTGGTGTGGGTTCTTCACGTTGCTCATGTTTTTAGTGACAGTTCTTGGATGTTTGTTATTATAAGATGTAGTTCTTTCTTCACTGCACTCTCCTGGTGTGGGTTCTTCACGTTGCTCATGTTTTTAGTGACAGTTCTTGGATGTTTGTTATTATAAGATGTAGTTCTTTCTTCACTGCACTCTCCTGGTGTGGATTCTTCACGTTGCTCATGTTTTAGTGACAGTTCTTGGATGTTTGTTACTATAAGATGTAGTTCTTTCTTCACTGCACTCTCCTGGTGTGGGTTCTTCACGTTGCTCATGTTTTTAGTGACAGTTCTTGGATGTTTGTTATTATAAGATGTAGTTCTTTCTTCACTGCACTCTCCTGGTGTGGGTTCTTCACGTTGCTCATGTTTTTAGTGACAGTTCTTGGATGTTTGTTATTATAAGATCTAGTTCTTTCTTCACTGCACTCTCCTGGTGTGGGTTCTTCACGTTGCTCATGTTTTTAGTGACAGTTCTTGGATGTTTGTTATTATAAGATGTAGTTCTTTCTTCACTGCACTCTCCTGGTGTGGGTTCTTCGAGTTGCTCATGTTTTTAGTGACAGTTCTTGGATGTTTGTTATTATAAGATCTAGTTCTTTCTTCACTGCACTCTCTTGGTGTGGGTTCTTCGAGTTGCTCATCTTGAGATCTCCAGTAGAAAACTTCTTGACAGGAATAATTAAAACATTTTGCTGACGCGGCATGAAAATTACAGAACCAACTGATATTGCCAACATCCTGGCAGATAGGTTCAGTGCTAACGTTACCCCCCTCTCACCCCCTAAAGGGCCCATATCTATACAGGAAGAATGCAGAGTCCCTGTAATCATATATATGCAGATAAAAGCTGCAATCTCTAAAACCAAAAACACAGAACCATGGGACTGGACAACATCCCAGGCTGCGTTTTACATGAACTTCAAAATGAACTAGCTCCCCCACCTAAGCACTATGTTCAGTCATAGTCTCACATCAGGCTTTGTGCCCACTGAATGGTGCACAGCAACAGTTATCCCACTCCACAAAGGGGAAGCCACTACTGATCCTGGGAACTCTCGCCCTATTACCTGATGAGCCTGGTCTGCAAGGCCATGGAACATATCATCATGGAACTCATAAACAAAGACTTTAGTAACCTCCAAACTCTGGACTCCATACAGGTCAGGCTTTGAAAGGCAGATCATGACTTCTGAACCTGATCAACTTATTTGAGGCAGTCACCAAAGCAATAGATGAGGGTAAGGTGGCTCACACAGCCTATCTTGACCTCTCCAAGGCTTTCGACACCATCCCCCATTCTGGAATTATAGCTAAACTCACTTAACTAGGTATAAATCCCTAAACTCAAGATGGGTTGCCAACTGGCTCACTGACAGAACCCACATTGTAAAAGTTGCAGACTCCAACTCTGACTTCAAACCAAGGACAAGTGGAGTGCCACAGGGTTCAGTCCTGGGACCTCTCCTGTTTGGTATCTACTTCTCTGAAGTACAGGCTAACACAGAAGGCCTCTGGCTAAAGAAGTTCGCAGATGACTGCAAACTAGGAGCCATAGCCGAGTCCCCAAATGATGTGGAGATCCTACAGAAGGGCCTCACTGAGACAGATGCCTGGTGTCAGAGGCATGGCCTCAAGCTCAGTGCCAAAAAGTGTATTGTCATCCCCTTTGGTAAAAACTCTGTACCCATGAACTACCACATAAACGGCAGTCTACTTAATTCTGAATGTGTGATAAGAGACCTTGGGACCCAAGTGGACAGTAGTCTCTCCTTTGATAATCACATCACCACAGCAGTCAGGAAATCCTTCAATGTGGCACACCTCATCACAAAAGGGTTCTCATCCAGGAAAAAAGAGGTCATTGTTCCCCTCTACTCGGCACTCATTAGACCCATTGTAGAGTACAATGCCCCTTTTGGAATGTACCTCAGAAGACATCTGCAGCAGCTGGAAAGGCCTCAGATGTTCCTCACAAAGAGGATTACTGGCCTCAAACAGATGCCCTACACTGACCATCTCAAAAAACTCCAGCTTTACTCTGTAGCTTATCGCCTACTCTGAGGAGATCTTTGCCTAACATATAAAGCTATGTTAAACTCAGAGCTGTTAGACATGCTACACCTAATGAAATCACAGTTCCTCCAAGCTACATGCTCTAGGGACCTAAACCTTGTCACCACAATAAACAGGACATACTGGAGGGATAGATTCCTGCCCAGAGACTTCCTATACTCTGGAACAAGCTACCCATCTATGTCAAGCAAAGTTTCTCATTAGCACTCTTCAAGAAAAATCTTGTTGAGTGGATGGAAAATAGGAAATACACACTGGGGACCACTTCTGTGGCTCTGCTCGACAGGGGCGCAAGAAATTAACTTTCTTGGGTAGCATAAGCCAGGGAACCTTGTTGGCTAGGCTTACTTAGGCCCTTGGGTCAATAGCCTAGTACCTACCTATGAATCTATGAACCTATTAATTTTTAGAAAATAATAAAGAGTCTATGTTAATCTAACTTTTATTATACTTTCAGTTAGAGTTTTCTAACAATTAAAGTATATTTCCTGTCAGGATATTAAAATATAAGCATAGCTATGGATTTCTGCTGCTATCAGACTGGTATCTTGGCCATGCCCCATCAAAATCCTTTCTGAAT
Organism: Protopterus annectens; assembly: GCF_019279795.1. Lineage (NCBI taxonomy): Eukaryota > Metazoa > Chordata > Ceratodontiformes > Protopteridae > Protopterus > Protopterus annectens. Next base: position 1,531,140,024 of record NC_056735.1, read on the forward strand.
TCCAGCTGATTTGTCATTACAAAAAAAAAAAAACAAAAAACAAAAAAAACAAATTGCATAAAACTGTTTTAGTAGAAACTCAGCAAACTGTCACAAATGGGAATTCACTGTCAGCAGATGCAAAACACTTTAATAAAATTAAAATAAGCACTTTTGTGGTGGAAGCAAGACTTCATCAGATGAAACACAAAACTCATATCATTGCTTATATACTCAATCATTATTCAGCTACAATTAACTTTTAAACTTTTTAGTAGAAACTTGGATATCTGTCTCTATATAAATATATATATATATATAAAAGCACACTAATATGATATGAATGTGTGTGCGCGTCTGTGTGTTTGTGTGTGTGTGTGTGTGTGTGTGTGTGTGTGTGTGTGTGTGTGTGTGTGTGTGTGTGTGTTTGTGTGTGTGTGCGTGTGTGCGGTGTGCGTGTGTGTGTGTGTGTGTATGCGTGTGCATTGAATATATAAACATATGATTCTAGTTTCTTGTCTGAGGATAAATAACCATACAAAGAGTCAATAAAAAAATAAATAAGCACAATAACATTTAAATAAGTATTTTATATATATATATATATATATATATATATATATATATATATATATATATATATATATATATATATATATATATATATATATATATATATATATATATATATATATATATATATATATATATATAGTTATATATAAGACTGCTCCACCAAGAAAAACATGCAACGACTACCAGATTTAATAATGACTGGTGTCAGAACCATGACCTTAAGCTCAATGCCAAAAAATGTGTCATCATCCCCTTTGGGAAAAACACGGTTCCCATGAATTACCACATCGATGGTAGTCCACTGAACACAGAAGGCGTCATAAGAGATCTGGGAACACAGGTTGACAGCAACCTCTCTTTTGACCACCACATTGCCACTGTGGTCAGAAAGTCCTTCTATGTGGTACATCTCATTACTAAGGGTTTTGCATCCGGGAAGAAAGAGGTCATTGTCTCCCTCTACCCTTCCCTCATTAGGCCAATCATCAAATACAATGCCTGATTTGGCATGTACCAAACTAGACACCTACAACAACTGGAGAGGCCACAAAAATACCTCACAAAGAGGATGTTAGGCCTTAAACATTTGTCCTATACGGACAGACTAAAAAAAACACCAGCTATTATCTGCCTCATATCGCCTACTTAGAGGTGATCTCTGCTTGACTTACAAAGCCATATCTGACCCAGCTCTGTTAGAAATGCTACATCTAAAGAAATCCCAATCCCTCCGCAATACACGCTCCAGAGACCTCAACCTCATTACCACAATCAACAGAACAAGCTGGAGAGACAGGCTCATAACCCAGAGACTGCCCATGCTATGGAACAGACTTCCCATGCATGTCAAGCGAAGCGTCTCACTGTCTGTCTTCAAAAGAAATCTTGATGAGTGGAAGAGAAATAGAAAATTCACCCCGGGGATCACTCCAGTGGCTCTACTTGACAAAGGCACTTGGAACTAAGGTCAGGTGGCACGATGCCAGGGTAATCCTATGGACTAGGATTGTAAAGGCTCCAGGGCCATTAGCCTAGCAGACACCTATGAACCTATAAACCTGTAATTCTCTTTCTAGATAAATATTCCCATGTGTGTAGTTATGTTGCCAAAAAATCATTCATCATTTAAAAAGAATCATCATGAGCCCAATACCATAGCAAACCTATATGCATAAGGCTATACACCACTGAAGTTACTCAAGGGAAAGGGTCTTACAATACTTAAAAATGTTATTAAGGACGAAAGACTTGACTGTATAGAAGGTGGGTATATTTCTAGTGGAACAATTTGGTCCAAAGATACAATGTCAAACTAACAACATTCTAAATTGTCCAATGAGGGAAAA
>NC_056735.1:1531151924-1531234424 GCF_019279795.1 Protopterus annectens
CCCCTCTCCTATTTCCTGGCTGAAACTGCATGGCATTTTGTAGACTAATTCATCCTAATACAACCATCCATGGAGCGTTTTCATTCTTTCAGGCACATGAATAAGAATGTGGTTGCTCAGAAGCATAGGCACAGGCCTTGTTCCCTAAGCAGTGTGAAAACTTGCCAAAGCGATCTTGCACTGGAGAAGAGCAGACATAATTTGCTGCTATTGATGAACTAAGCAAAGTAAATGGGATGGAGGAGTCTCTCACAGAATCTCATTAACATATTATTTTCATCTAAAAAGGTTCAGACAAAAATTGTTGAAGTAGTGTCTCGACAGAGGTAGTGTAGGACTTCTGCATCTTATCCAAAACTTTGTCTTAATTACGTGTCCCTTACTGGAGGCTATATGGAAGATGGTTTTAGACCTGCTGGATATGTCTAATAATGAGATACTATGGATCATTTTCATGTCTTTAAACCTGTTTACAGAGATTTGAAGTTCTGTAACAAATGGGATTGATTATGCTGTATGTACTTGACTATTAAAGCTTATTTTCATTAATAGACTTCTTGATTGCAGAAAGACTTGTCCAAACATTTTAAGGACTTCAATAATTTATTTATTTACTTACTTGATGGCTGGGCCAGTCTTTAAACACAACATGATATTCATTATGAGTAATAAGTGACATCAGGTCAGAACATGAAAGAAATTCTGCTACTCTGCAGTAAGTGCTATGCAGTCTTTTATATCCATCCGAGTTATAACCATCTCAGGTAAAATAAATGATGATACCTTAGGAGTGGAACAATCCCCTTTGTGCTACATTACAGTTATCAGTATTGCAAACAAATAAGTTCATGCAGTTGGTGAGAGAAAGAAACCCACAGCATTCAGATTTTTGAGGCATTGAATGTGAAGAGACTGTTGAGTCACTAATTCTGACTGTCGTCATGGTATCAAAAGACAGTGATAATCAGTAGACTGTACATAACCACAGAATAATGTTGCATTAACTTAATTTATCCAAATAATGTTAATGGCAAATACTGCAAACCATTGAGGGTATGACATACCCAGTACATAACATACATGCCTGTTTAGGAAGTATGAGATGTGTTGTCATCCATAACTTGTTGTCCAGCACTTGAGGATGACTTATTACTGAAATATAAAGCAGATAGTGAACATAATGATGTAAAACCTCTCAGGCCACATTTGTGGGACTTGGTAAACACTTGTATGCTGCAAACACACTATATGTGTGACAATGTTGTACAAGGTTGTTAGCCAGATTAATGCACTATTGTAAGGCTTGTGGTAAATACAGGAAAGAAAACAATCAGGTTGATATCCATGAGTAAGTCACCAGATATGGAATAACTTCCACAGTTCCTGCAAAGTAAGATTCATAATATGCCTTCACAGAAATTATAGTGCGTGTGTGCGTGTGTGTGTGTGCGTGTGTGCGTGCGTGCGTGTGTGTGTGTGTGTGTGTGTGTGTGTGTGTGTGTGTGTGTGTGTGTGTGTGTGTCTGTGTGTGTTAAGTGTGTGTGGGGGTCTGGGTCTGATATTTTGAACCAAAAACTGGTGTGTCATCTTTTTCATCTTTTTGGAGTTTTTGTTTGTTTTCCCTGGTTGTTCGTTGTTTGTGTAAAGATGGCTACTGGGACTGCTCCTAATTCTCAAGAATTCAACTGTAGCAGGAGAGGCAGCTTCCAAGATGAATACTGTGAGCTACCTCACCATGCTTATCCAACAACTAACCGAGAGGGTAGACGTCTTATTGAGAAGAATTTCTGGACAAGACATTGTGAATAGTGGCCCTGGGCAGCCAGTCACTTCAACTCATGCTTCAAGTATGCCAAAAACTAACATTACGTATGCTTCTGTTTCTAAGGCACCTCTGACTGGGTACCTTAATGACATACCTGATTTTAACCAGGCTAATAATATGGTTAATAGAACTGCTGCCTCTAGACAGTCTAACATACAACAATCACTCTGCACTGCATCTTTCCCAGCAGTTATGGATTATATATAGAATCTGCTAGCTTTGGGGCCTTTGATATGGGGATGAATACAGCAATCAATCAGAATGATAATGAGCAAAGGACTTTGGTCACTAATTTAAAAGTTTTCAATCATAAAATGCTTTGATATAAGAAATTACAGTCAGAGGTGCTTTATTTCCATGAGTGTATTCAAAAAAGCATTGTTCCTAAAGGGTTACCCTACAGGTTTAATTAGGAACTCAGCTTTCCATCATGAATTACTCCATGTCTTCGACAAGCAGGGGCTGGAGTTTCTTGAACTATTAATTAAGCATTATGCCACAGAGATGGAGCAATTAAAAACTGATCTAGAAGCCCTTGAAAGGATTATTAAAAATTATCCTGATTTTGAACATTATAAATACGACTATAATCGTATTTTTGTAAGTATCAAATCTAATATTTCTAGAGGGCTGGACACCAAAAGGAAAAAGATGGGGCAGGACAGGCATGATTATGAGAGAGGCACTGCCTATTCCGAACCGCCTGATCTCCAAGTGAAACAGCATGGCTCTGCAATCGTTACTATGACAACTAGTAATGCTAACTTCTCCCATTCTGATGACATCTAAGGGGATTTCATGGAGGATGAAAATGTGGGTGGTGAGAATGACCACATTAGGCATAGTGAGCATATCAGGGATTTACAGCACCATCATTTTAGAAATGAAGGTCCAAGACTTACCAACGGCTCTCAAAGTCAACAAGGTTTTCATGAAGGTCAACAGAAGTGACAGCTACAGTCGCAACAAACCCAGAATCGCAGGCAGCAAAAGAACAAATAGAACTGGCGGAGGAGGTAACCATCATTCATGGAACCATAGGGAACACTGAAGGCCCTGAGATCGTGACTAATAAGGCAGGTGACTTCATTGTTTATAATTTCTCCTCCTTGGAGGTTCCCAATGATGTTGTTGAAATTTTAGCATGAGGGCTGACATTTGTTCCTGCTGCTAGAGCAGATACACCAAGAACACTATTGGATTTGAAAATGTATTTACATAAACTGAATTTAACTTTGTTATTGAGGAATCAAACTGAGGTTATTAATCATGTTGGGGTTGCAAGTGTTTTTAATCCCCCTATAAATCCAACCCTGGTCTTGTATGAGAATTTATATGAAATGGACATTAGAGCTTTGGCTAAAAAGGCAATTGAGAGATGAGGAAAAACATATATGGATAAAAATGTGAAAGACTCGTTGAGCTTATTAAAAGTTCACAGTGTCAGGGTTATGAAGCCTGATAAGGGGGGGTGGGCTCGTCTTTATGGATGAATGTGAGTATAATAGAAGGATGTATGATATAGTGGGAAGTGACAGTTATGTGAAAGCTTCTCTCAGTGAAGTGAATACTGCATATCAACATGTAAGAGGTGTATTGAATGATTTGTTTATTAAAAAATCTATAAGCCTGGATGTTTATTATTCTGACATGACTTCAGCAATGACACCTGTTATTTTTGGTACACCTAAGATCCATAAGGATGTATGTAACACCCCTTTCTGCCTGGATGGCTGGAAATCAATCACATATGCTTGTGCAAAACTAGTCGACCAAAAAAATTAAAGGTTACTTAGCCACTGAACCACAGATTTGCCGTGGTTCTTGGGGTTTTCTGGAAGCTGTCAACTGTTTGGATTTTGATAATAATTATAATTTTCTAATGGTTAATATTAAAGATTTATACAGCGTTATACCCCAAATGTTAGGCATTGAATGAGTTTGGGATTTCTTACTGATGAAAGGGGCCGAAGGCCAGGACATTGATCTAATTGAGACACTTTTGGTCATTATCCTAGCCAATAATTTTATTTTATTCAACAATGAGTTTTTCTTTCAAAAAATGGGTGTGGCAATGGGGTCACCATGTGGCAGCAGTTTTGCCACCTGCGTTATGGCATATTGGGAAAGAGAATTTCTCTTCCGAAATGAGTATTTTACTAATTATGTGTCTTGGTATACACAATGCCAGGACAATATGTTTTCTATATGGAAAGGAGATGAAAATTTGGTGAGAAAATTTATTATGGACATTACTGGATTGCCACATTTTTTTTGCAGTTTATATTTCAATTTGAAACTGTTTCCATTAGCTTCCTAGAAGTCCAGTTGACTAAAGACAACAATCATAATAGATATCTTGCTAGGATTTTAAGGAAATCTACCTATTTAAACTATTTTCTACATTTCAGAAGTAGCCATCCATATCACCAGAAAAAGGCTGTTGTTAAAGGCCAGTTGGTCAGAGCAGCCAGGATGGTATCTTTGAACAATGATTTTGAAATGGAATGTGGGTTTTTGAGGGGTGTGTTCCTTAAAAGGGGATATCCTGAGCTTTTGATAGATCAACTGATTATGGAAGTCAGCAATAAAAGGTCCACTGGCCGTTTTAAACCTATCCTTTGGAAAGAAGAGATATCCCCGGTAAGATTAACTAATACTTCAGTTATAGTGCCAGGTGTTAATATTAGTAGTTCTAATCAAAGCAACAGCTTTAACCTTAGCTTTTTAACTCCCTTTTCTGAGGATGGGTTTGAACTAAGGGAAATAATAACTAAAAAAGGGTAACTTATTACTGAAGATAATGCCTTGTGTAAAGTTTGAGGTAATGCCCCCCTGTATTATATTTAAGAAAGGTTGTAATCTGAAAACCTTGCTGGAAGGCCCTAAAATACCTAACCTGTATAAAGTAGGAATGGGGAAGTATGGTCATTGTCATTATTACAAATTTATAATATCTACAAAGGAATTTGAATTAAGAAACAGAACATATAAAATTAGAGGAAGATATACCTGTGAGTTGTCAGTTGGGGTGGTGTATTTGGCTGTCAACAATGCGATGGGTTTTATCATCAAGATCGAGCATTCTTTTAAGCAAAGAATATATGATCACCAATATCCTATTGCTAAGCAGAATATTACTAACGTATTGGCCAAGCATATTTTGGATAATCCTTCACACCAGTTTAGGTATACAGTTATAGAACAAGTTAAGAAAAGCATCAGAGGAAAAAGAGTTGCTATGGCAACTGAAAACTAACACATATACATTCCCTGGATTGAATTAATGTTATTTAATCAAATGTGATTTGAAATTAAAATCCTTCAAAAGGTAAAAAATGCAATTTACCTACCAAGATGTTTTTTAACTTACATTGAATTAGTATTGCATTACTAAGGTATTATAATTTTTTTTGGTTTTAGTGAAGTGTTATTTGCTATTTTGTGCTTAGTGACTGGTTGTCTGTGATTTAAATTGTAGAAATTTTGCATTTCAGTAATAGTATGTATTCTGACTTGGCATGACAATATTTTCCTTGTTGCAGCTACCAGCTTACTCAACATGATTTTGTATGGTGCTTGAATTAACCTCAAAATGTTTATAGACTTTGTATGCACTAACAATACTTGCGGCATAAAGTATATAATCTATGGTTGGTGTACAAGCTAACTTATTTAGTGTGTGTGTGTGTGTGTGTGTGTGTGTGTGTGTGTGTGTGTGTGTGTGTGTGTGTTGCATGTGTATCTTAATATAGGGCTTAGCTAGGGGTATAATAATACCTATTCAGACAAGAATTGCACAGATGTTTATATGTTCATAGATTAGTACTAAGCTAACTGCCCTTGTGAGCCATTTTAAGCCTAGCCAATTATCCCTTGTGAGACTCAAACCCTGCACTTTGTGTTTGTAAGTCAACCACCTTAACCATTAGGCCACCCTCCCACTATTATAATTTAGTTTGGATCTTCATCTAGTTTAAATGCATTCTACCTTTATTATCATTCCCCCAACAGCCTTATTTCTGTTATATGTGTATTACCAATTAAAAGAAACAATTAATAAACATATACTGCAGATGTAAATTGCACACAGAAAACATAAAAACACAATAATTTACCTAAAGAAGCCTCAGCAAAATCGATGAATGGAAGCGAAGCATAAAAATGTAAAAGCTAAAATAAAATAACATGGATCACATCCTCCATTCACTTCAATATAAAAAATGACTTCACATAAATAAAATGCCAGAAATGATATTTTTTATTAGAATGAATAGAATTAAAATAAAATATTGTCGTTGTATTTTAGAAAAATAAGTAGGGTTATCTTAGTATTTGTTAAGTCTGTAGCTAAGTTAGTTTAACTGGTTAGATTTAGGTCAGTTTTGCAGATAATACTATTTTTCTAACTGGCTATTTATGGTTAGTGTTTTATTTTGAATTTTAGTCTTTGGATTTAACACTACTTTTTACAAATATGAATGACTTTCACTTCTATGGGAGTTTCTTACAAGAGCAGTTCTTTTTGGATATGGGAGTTGTGTGTATTTTATGCGCATGGTCTGAGAATATATTTCTTACAGTAAAGAAAATGGTATATACAATTTCTGTTTTGCTATTCATTTTATTATTTTTGCTTTAATCTATGAGTGCATTTCGGTTTAGAATGCATTATTTTAGCTGGGCTAGGAAGTTCTGCGGATGTATGCTTCTGAGTTTTAATACAAATATTATGCACTTCTTTCAGTTTTTAGTAAGTAGCCTAAACGTGTTGGGACTGAGGGATTTTAGCAGCTTTGATGATGTGCCAATGGCATTAGATAAACTGTTGCTAGCACATCAACAGCCTAAATAATATAAATGCCCATGCAGTATGTGAAGACTGGTGGAGATGGGTGAAGGCTGCCAGCCTAGCCAGATGGAATTTGATACATAATTCTGGCATTTGTAAATATAAATGTAAAATATAGCCTTGTTTCTTAAATGAAAGAAAACACTGTAAAATGTGAACTTCAAGATTGTAGCAACATTGCCATCTGTTGTAAGGAAAACTAAGCCAAGCATTTCAAATGTACTTTGAAATTAAAATTATGTCTTGTAGGTTAATGGATAAACTTTTAGAACACAAATGAAATACTGGAACAAAAAAATCACAGAAACCAGTCCAAAAAAACCACTCCAAGGCAAATAAACTTTAGCGCTTTCATCCACTTTAATGAAGTGAACTTCATCAGAAACAACAGACAGTTTCCTATCCCTCATTTAAATACATAGTAACAGGAAATGATGTAACTTTCATGATTTAGTAAAAATTGTATCTATAGTGAATCAAAAATCATGTTCGTGGTCTTTTTAGTAAAAACATCAAGTTATATAATAATTTTATAAATTCAAAACAATTAATCAATTCTAATAAAATGTATATAAAAAAATTTCATATATATATATATATATATATAAATATATGATATGTTATATAATAAAATGAATTGAATTAAATATTTGAGCTTATATACTAACTGTAAATGGTTATCTATAGACTAAAAAACACTTTATATTGATCACTTCATTTAGACCAGGGAAAGTGTCGGCTCCAAATAAAAGCTGCCATAAAGCTTCCTTCTGCTCTAATTTGTTATTTGTATCCCCTATAAATGTTCCCTTGTCTATATAATCCAAAACAAAAAATTCAAACTTCTTGAAGTCCTTACAAGAAAGTGCGTGTCTAGCTAATGAATTATTTCTGTCTTTTTTCTTTATAGCCAGCACATGTTCATATATCCTACGTTTTAAAATTCTTTTAGTTTTACCAATGTAATAATTTTTGCATGTACAACAAGTAGCAATGTACACCACATTCTCACTGTGACAATTAAAGTATTTGTTAGCCCAAAAAGTCTGACCCAGATGTTCCATTGTGATGAATGATGAATTACTAATGAATCTGCATTGTTTGCAGTTCTTACATGCAAATGTCCCTTTTTTAGTACAAACCTTCCTCATATTGTCCTTATGTGTTGTTTTAGATGACTCTAACATCTGTTTGATGTTGGTGACCTTCTTATATGTAAACCTTGGTCTTAAGCCTAACAGTGTAGTTAAATCTTTATTACCAAGAATAATTCTCCAATTTCTTTCTATCAACTCATTGATGCACCAGATTTCATTTACTATTGGCAGAGGAAAAGAAGTGTAGAATTCCTGTGTGTTTTGGTTCCTACTGTTTGAAACACATACTGGAGGGACAACCAGTGTGTCTCTAGAAGTGAGAATAGGTTTTGCTACACCATTTCTCAGCGTGGAAACCTCTTTTTCTATTGTCACTAACCATTTTTCGTCATAGCCCCTCTGCATAAACAACTGTCTAAGAACCATCAGCTCATCGAAAAATGTACTATCCTTAGATGTTAACCTACTCAATCTAATCATTTGCCCCTTAATTACACCTTTTTTCATATGTGCTGGGTGCAAACTATCCTTGTGTAGGTATTGATTTGCAAAGCAAGACTTTCTATATATGTTACTAATAAATTGTCCAGTAGTTTGATCTATGTTTAACGCCAAATCCAAAAAGTTAATTTGCTTGCCAAATCCACTTATTTTGAAGAACAAAAAATCTGTTGTATCATTAAGGTCATTAACAAAATCTACAAATTCTAAATATTCCCTAGACCACAGAAAAAACAAATCATCTATGTATCTGGTATAAAGTTCCACTTTGCTGTAGCTAGAGTGTACCTTAAGGAACTTCTGTTCCCAATTTGCCATAACTATATTAGCAAAGGCTGGCGCAACTCTTGCCCCCATGGCCACACCTGACAGTTGTTTGTACAATACTTTGTTGAAACTGAAAAAATTATTGTCAAGTACCAATTCCATTAATGTACTAATAGTGTTTACTTTCACAGCAGGGAAATCAGTGCTAGATGTGAGATATTCTCTCATAAAATCTAATCCCTCATCTTGACTAATAGAGGTGTATAACCTCCTCACATCAAGTGTGCCAATAAATATTTTCTGTGGTCTGGGGAATATTTAGAATTTGTAGATTTTGTTAATGACCTTAATGATACAACAGATTTTTTGTTCTTCAAAATAAGTGGATTTGGCAAGCAAATTAACGTTTTGGATTTGGTGTTAAACATAGATCAAATTACTGGACAATTTATTAGTAACATATATAGAAAGCCTTGTTTTGCAAATCAATACCTACACAAGGATAGTTTGCACCCAGCACATATGAAAAAAGGTGTAATTAAGGGGCAAATGATTAGATTGAGTAGGTTAACATCTAAGGATAGTACATTTTTCGATGAGCTGATGGTTCTTAGACAGTTGTTTATGCAGAGGGGCTATGACGAAAAATGGTTAGTGACAATAGAAAAAGAGGTTTCCACGCTGAGAAATGGTGTAGCAAAACCTATTCTCACTTCTAGAGACACACTGGTTGTCCCTCCAGTATGTGTTTCAAACAGTAGGAACCAAAACACACAGGAAATCTATACTTCTTTTTCTCTGCCAATAGTAAATGAAATCTGGTGCATCAAGGAGGTGATAGAAAGAAATTGGAGAATTATTCTTGGTAATAAAGATTTAACTACACTGTTAGGCTTAAGACCAAGGTTTACATATAAGAAGGTCACCAACATCAAACAGATGTTAGAGTCATCTAAAACAACACATAAGGACAATATGAGGAAGGTTTGTACTAAAAAAGGGATATTTGCATGTAAGAACTGCAAACAATGCAGATTCATTAGTAATTCATCATTCATCACAATGGAACATCTGGGTCAGACTTTTTGGGCTAACAAATACTTTAATTGTCACAGTGAGAATGTGGTGTACATTGCTACTTGTTGTACATGCAAAAATTATTACATTGGTAAAACTAAAAGAATTTTAAAACGTAGGATATATGAACATGTGTTGGCTATAAAGAAAAAAGACAGAAATAATTCATTAGCTAGACATGCACTTTCTTGTAAGGACTTCAATAAGTTTGATTTTTTTGTTTTAGATTATATAGACAAGGGAACATTTATAGGGCATACAAATAACACATTAGAGCAGAAGGTAGCTTTATGGCAGCTTCTATTTGGAGCTGACACTTTCCCTGGTCTAAATGAAGTGATCAATATAAAGTGTTTTTAGTCTATAGATAACCATTTACAGTTAGTATATAAGCTCAAATATTTAATTCAATTCATTTTATTATATAACATATCATATATTTATATATATATGAATTTTTTTTATATATACATTTTATTAGAATTGATTAATTGTTTTGAATTTATAAAAGTATTATATAACTTGATGTTTTTACTAAAAAGACCATGAACATGATTTTTGATTCACTATAGATACAATTTTTACTAAATCATGAAAGTTACATAATTTCCTGTTACTATGTATTTAAATGAGGGATAGGAAACTGTCTATTGTTTCTGATGAAGTTCACGTCATTAAAGTGGATGAAAGCGTTAAAGTTTATTTGCCTTGGAGTGTTTGTTTGGACTGGTTTCTGTGATTTTTTTTGTTCCAGTATGTCTTGTAGGTTCTTTGATCTGTAGAGCTCAGAGTCATTTGGTCTGGGCTATCACATTCTTTCTATTTTTTTAACTTAAAGAATAATTACTAGAGTGTGCATGTGAAATGTCTTTTATTGTTGTAGTTTCCTGAGCAGGTGTTAGCTTGCTAAATAATGTAGCCTGTTGGCCTGGGAACTCCAGACTAAGTGTCAAAATATGTAATGTGTATACAAGGAAAACCTAAGTGTCAAAATTATGTAATCTGAGGTGGCCCAGCAGAGATCTTTGTTAGTGAGTTTACAAACTATTGTTCAGAGAGAGATTGTAAGCATTTTGATCTTGATAGCCAACTCTCAGCACTGTCTTGTGCTCTCTTTGTGTAAGTAGTATCTTAGAAGTATGTTTTCTTGTAGAAATAGCTAGGACTATAAAGATTAGACTTAAGTGTTTTTCTGTTTTATCAGAACTTTCCTACTGTGTGATCTCTGAACTCTGGGATAGCACTGTTGTGTAGTAGTATTATCTTGTGTTTTTAATTATTTATTATTAAATATTTTTAAAAACCTTTTACCTGTGGCTGGTTTGTGTAGAGACAAGTTAGGCTCTAGAGTACATTGCATGCTTATAAGTGATCCTGTAATAAGCCCTTCCAATAAGCCTAGATTGCTTAGTCACAATTACCAATTGGATAATAATATTGCACAGTAATAATTGGACACCCTTTTAAGGGCCTTTGGGTAGCTGATAAGTATTAGCTGATGGTTGCAGTGATTACTACCGTATAGTCTGGGTAAAGGGGCACAGCTGGAGAATCTGTGTCAGCCTTTCCCAGGAGTGTCTGTGGATTTGTATAAATGCTTATCTCAAAGTGTGTGTGGTGTGTCAGCTACCTGGACAGAGACACAAAGCACTGGTGGGACAGAGAGGGTACTGGAGGTTAGCTTGCCAGCTAGGCTGAGATCTGGACCCTATAGCTGTGTTAGTGGAGAGTCTTATTGGGGACCTTGGGAGTAAGGGAGCAACCAGTCCCAGACTGACTGATTTCTATGTGCACTTAAGGGAAATTGTACTTTACTGTGTGTATTTGTTATCCTTTTCTCTCTTAACAGACACCCTCCCTGGTGTTAGTGGTGAGGATTGCGGCTCCTTGATTGCTGGGCCAGGGCACGGCCATCACATTTGTGGTTTGCAGTGGTGGGATTCACTTCACATACTAATTGGCTTGTAGTGGTGTGGGTAGATTGAATCATGTAGCTTATGTACAGTAATCTCTGAAGGTGTTTTGTACTCTAAAACAGCCAAGCAGCGAATACTCAGAGTTCAGATCACAATTGTTTTATTTCTTTTGTTAGCTTAGTTAGTCAGGGTGAGCAGGCAGCATGTCAGCACAGGAGTATGGAAAGCTAACAAGGAGCCAGCTGGTGGAAAAGTGCCAGGCTAGGGAACTGGTACATGGAAACCTGACTAAGGCATGCCTGACTGCAGCCTTGGTTACAGCTGCATCAGAAAACAGCAGCCTGGAGGACAATTAGACTGGCAGTGGAGATACAATATCCTCAGAAAATGGGCAGCTCAACCTTCGGCAGTGGACTTAAAAATCCAGCTGGAGCTAAAGAGACTTGAGTTGGAGGACAGGCGTTTGGAGATAGAAGCCGAAGAAAAGGAGTGCCAGAGGAAACATGAGAGGGAAATGTTGACTCTTCGCCAGTGTCATGGAGGTAATGGGGAAGGGAATAACTGGACCCCAGAAGCACAACAGGTCAGTAAATTTCTTCCACAATTTAAAGAGAGGGATAATTTTGATAGTTTCATTCATATGTTTGAGAGGGTATGCAAACAGTATAGTGCTGAACAAAGGCTCTGGGTACGGTTCCTGACTCCCTTACTCCATGGGAAAGCTGTAACGTTTCTTTCAAAAATGCCTGACTCTGTCTGTTTTGATTATACTGCTGTAAAAAATGTCTTTTAGAATGTTTTAAGTAACACCTGAAATGTATAAGAAAAAGTTTTGTGAGCATAGACACAAGGCATATGAAAATGTATGTGAATATGTTGCTGAACTGAGCACTTATTTTCATAGCTGGGTGAGTGGATGTCAGGTCACCACTTTTGAAGAGCTGGCAGACCTTTTGGTGAGGGAACAAGCCCTTAGCACTTTGCCTGAGGACATGAGGATCTGGTTAGCTGATAGACAATGTGCTACTTCAGATGAGTTGGGGAAGAAGGGAGACCTATACCTGGCTAGCAGGGCAACCCTGCACAGGAAGGGGACTCCCAGTACTGCTCATGGGTCTAAAGGAACCCATGGTGGGCAGCACATACTGCCACAACAGAATCTGCCAGTAGCAGGGGAAGTCACTACTCCAGGTACACATCCAGGAGCTAGGGTGAAATGTTTTGAATGCAACCAGTGGGGCCATGTGGCATACAGGTGTCCACAGAGACAAAGTGGGGAACCAAAGGTGAGAGAGCCAGAAGTGGGAAAGACAAAATGCCAATAGTAGGTTGTCTTGAGACAACAGTGGTATGGAACTACCATCCTGCAGATGTCCTGAGAGGGAAGGATTTGGATGAGGCAGTACCATTTACTTATGCACTTACACTTAGTGAGACTAGGAGACAAGCATGTGGGTCTGGTAACCTGGGGGATACCCAGCAGACCGCATACTTGCAGCCAGGACTGGTGAGGTGGTTACTTCATGGAGTGAGCTATGCTGTAGCAATGAGATTGAAGGTGAGCCACAGCTGCTTGTGGGTACTGATGTTCCCTTGGACGGGGTAACTGCAAAGGTAGAGGTGAGTTGTAGTACTCAGACTGACAATGAGGCACCACTGTCAGGGGATGCCAGACTTCCTGTGGAAGGGGAGCTGGGAAGGGTTACAAGGAGAGAGTTGAGACAGGCTCAGCTCTCAGACCCTACATTGCAAGGCCTGAGGCAGGTAGCTAGGGATGAACCTGATTCTCAAGGTAAGGGGGAATCTGTATACTGGGACAAAGGGTTACTATAGAGAGAGTGGACCACTGAGGGAGGGCTAGAAGGTGAGAGAGTACAGCAGTTGTTAGTGCCTAGAGCCTACCATCTGGCACTTCTATCCATAGCCCATGATATTCCCTTTGCAGGTCATATGGGCATAAAACATACAAAGAGGCATATTATGCAGAACTTCTATTGGCCTGGAATTTCCAGAGATGTAACAGGGTACTGCAGGACCTGTGAGCAGTGCCAAAAGGTAGGCAAGGCAGGAGACAAGGTGAGAGCTCCTTTGATGCATTAGCCTGTGATTGAGGAGCCATTTCAGTGGGTAGCTAAGGATATTGTGGGGCCTCTGAGTACCCCAGGTTCCACAGGGAAAATGTATATCCTAGTGGTAGTGGATTATGCTACATTATACCCTGAGGCAGTGGCTTTGTTCTCCATTGAGGCAGAGAAGGTGGCAAATGCTTTGTTAGAGATTTTCAGCAGGGTGGGTTTCCCAAAAGAAATACTGTCTGACAGAGGTGCCAATTTCATGTCACACCTGCTGGCTTGTCTGTTGAAGTCCTGTGGTGAAGCACATGAAGACCACCCCCTACCATCCCTAGACTAATGGTCTGGTTGAGAGGTTAAACTCTACAATCAAGTCCATGCTACAGGCATTTGCAGATCAGTTTAAGAGGGAGTGGGACAAATATTTGCCCCATCTGTTGTTTGCTTACAACAATAACAGAAATAAAATGGATAAATGAACATTATATTTGCACCATCAAGCAAATAAATGGTAAGATCACAAAAACATTGTACAACTCACGGGTGATACAAAAGTACCTACTTGCATGTTGAATGAATAATTAACATTCAGCAAAGCATCTTGATTTAGTAAAGGATACCTATGAAGAAATGCTCAGAGCAGAAGACGGCACATACTGATAACACATCCTACTGTAGAAAATTACTTAAGGGATTATTGATTCATTTTGTCAATAAAAACATTAAATACAGAGCAGGAGATTGGTTTGAGATCCATTGCTGCTGGAATGCACCATGTCAAACATAAAACATTCTTTGTAACTTAACTCCTGAAGAAGTACTCATGCCAGCTTGAGCGACTGCAAAATCTATGTTGGTCTAACAAAGGTATTATATAACATCTGTGTCCCAGTGTCTTTCTGTTTTGTATTAGTGGACATCACTGTATTCCTTTATTTATTTTTTTCTTACATGTGAAACATGTAATACCCAGGCAGCAAGAGGAAAATCTTAACAAAACTGATTATTGTGTATGAGACATCAAAGGATGTAAACTGCTCAGAGGAATGACAGTAGATTACCAGTCATGCCTGGCATGGTATTATTTATGATTATGAATGTGGTTTTCTAATTACAGTGCTTGTCAAAGTCTACCACCATGATTAATATTTCTTGACACATAGTACTGTTCTTGATTACAGGAAATGGCACTCTCCCTTACGTGTGTTCTAGGCACAGGATGCGTGAATACTATGTCAGAATTCATTCACTGAACTCTACCAACAGAAATAAAATAGCATACACCATTTCAAGTGAACTTAGAAATATCACAATTATTTAATCTTTGTTAAACAAAGGAAAAACAACACAGCAATATTTTATTATTTCTGTTATTCGGAATTCTGTTGATCCAGAAAGTGTTGCAGGAATTATTTGTTACCTTGGTGTTTTGGTTTCCTTGGGGACAAAACAGGAAACCAGTAATGCTGCATTTCACAGGAAAACCTTTGCTGAGCTTTATTATTTTATATAATGACATGCAATCCTTTATAAATATGCACAAATGCACCTTCAGAATCAAATCCAGATGGGTTTTAAAACCTATTAAATTCATATTCAGTTTAAAGTAATAAGGCAAAGTAGTCCATTTAGGTTTTGTAGAGTAGGTAAAAGAACTTCAAAATTCCTGTACTTATATGGGAAATGGCATCTAGCACATTCTTCAGAAGTCTGTGAACAGCCAAAACAGAAGTAATTCAATACATTTTCACTATGACTGCAAGAACTAAGTAAGAAATTTTCAGTTATATGCAATATTTATTACCTTTCTCTATAGAACCCCATGCCAGCAGTGCTAAGCAGCTATCATCTGATCATGGCAAGTAGAAATTCAGAGGAAGACATTACAATTGTATGACACCAACCTTTAATTGATGAACAGGAACTTAGAGTTATGAACTTGAAATTTGGAAATATGGCCAAGCACTTACTGTTACATAAAACTTTAATGCAAATACTCCAAATAATTGTGCTATTACTATTTAAAACATATAAAAAAAGCTCCAAAGACTAGTGTTAGTTCCCTGGTGTTTTTATTTATCTGGGTAGGGTGACCAGAGCTAGTCCAGACTTAATTATATCATACCAACTGACCAAGAATCAGAGTACATACATGTACGTAATAGATCAGGGTAATGATAGCTATTTAGACTTAACAAACCAACACTGGCAATACTTTTTTTCATCCTCTGTTTACAAATAATCCAACAAATAAATGCATGAATAATATTTTTGTTTTTAACAGATTCAGCTTTGTGCAATATATGTGCTGAGACCTGTCCCAAACCTCAAAGAAGTGTGTTTCTATCATACGGGTAAATATTTCAGAAAAGTAAATCGAAGTACAGTCTTTCACATTTCAAATTACATCACTTATTTGTTAAGTATTAAAAAGTGCATATGAGAAATCTAGTAGCATGCTACCTCCAACATGACAGTCTTTCCTTGCCTGTTTTATTTTTTGGTCCTCTTCGGCCACATTTATACTGAACCAGCCCTGTGTGCCCTATGTACATAAGGGGACTACCTCCATCATTCTACCCTCCCTGTAGCCTTGCTCTGATGTTGCTGGGACTGGTCATGGATATTAAAGGCATCCAGAAGGATTTGCCGTCTATGTTTCCTACCTGGCAAAGGCTGTCTTTCCCTGCTTTTTATTCTAAATTTTACACTGCTTGTTTCCTGAAATGTTGGAATAAAAAAAAAAAACAAAACTGGCAAGCACACTTTCACAAAAGTGTGTTTGCACCGAAAATATACTTTCTGTAAAGTGAGCTCAAAAAAAAAAAAAACATGACAATATAGGTTTGGAATATTTTGGGAATAGCTTGAAGGAATTAGGGGATTTTTCACAATGTTTTAAGGGAATTAATGGTGGATTTGATAGAGATGATCTTGTTGAACAATTTCATGTTATTTAATGGAGAGTTTTACGAGCGGATTGAAGGTGTTGCGATGGGGGCGCGATGTGCCCCCATATACGTAAATCTAGTGCTGGCTGAGAGGGAGAGACAGTTTGTTTTTAGCTCAAAGTACATATCAAAAATGTTAACATACTTACATTATCTGTATGATATACTCATTTTATGGAAAGGCACAGAGGAAGAATTACTGGAGTTTCTAGATTATTTGGGAAGCACGACTGGGTTCCTGAAGTTCACTAGTCAATATAGCTATGATAAAATAGAATTTCTTGACATCTTATTATACAAATATGGTGGAACAATTTGCTCCAGTATCTTTCCCAAACAAACTCACAGTAATTCCTTTCTCCATTATGCAAGTTGCCATCCACACACTTTAAAGAAGAATGTGGTGAAAGGACAAATGGTCCGGGTTTCAAGGCTTGTTAGCCAAGATGAAACATTTCTTAAAGAAATGGATTATCTTACTGATCTTTTTAGGAATAGGTGTTATCCCCAGGACCTGTTATTCAAAACACAATATGAGATATGTAACAACAGAAAGTCCTTTTATCAACCAATTCTCCTTGACACTAAGAGGGATGGTGTTAACTTGGACCACAATAGGGTGATAGAGCAAAACAAGTATTCAAAGAGTGCAGTTATGATATTGGAGTACAACTACACAGCATGCAAGATAATGAAGATTATAGAAACAAAATGGGACAGTGTGTTTACTGGAGACCTGAGGGATACAGTGGGCCTCAAACCTATCTTTTCATATAGTAGAGGTATGAATTTAAAATAATTATTAGAAAGATGTTCAATGGATCCATACAGTAATATTTCCTGGATGGGTAAATGCGGTTTGTGTAGTACTTGCAAGTACATACCTGATGGCCCGTATGTGAAAGTTAATAATTACAACAGAACACTCAGGTGCCCAGGGCATTGTAATTGTAATACAGACATGGTGGTTTATCTTGCCACCTGCCTCAGCTGCCAGTCATTTTGTGTTGGCAAAACTATATGTAAGCTTAAGAAACGTACTTTAGAACACAATAAAGATATAAAAAATTAAAAAAGGATCTGGTGCCCTGTTTACCCACAGTGCGGTATGTGTAAAAAAAGGTTTTTATTCATTGTGATAGACAGGGTACCCAAGACTGAGGCAGGTGGTGATTTTAAGACTTTGCTGGAAATGAGAAAGTGTTTGCGGCAGCTTCATTTAGAAGTAAGCAAACCACCAGGTATTAATGATTACATTTTGATTACTAGTATACTAAGATACCAATCTTATTTGATATGACAGAAGGAATTATTTCCTAACATTACAAAATGGGTATCTGAATATCAATAATTGTCTACGCTGTATCCATGAATATAACATGTATATAGCAATTAACTTTGATTGTGGAACTAATAACAAATAGATTTATATTTAACTCTTATACACGTACATTTAATATTTTAAATAATTTTCATGAAAATATTTATTTTTATATTTTTATAGAATTTTTATAGAACTTTATATATGTGTTGCAATATTTTCATCAACAGATAAGGACAGTATATAGGTAGTATAAAATATAGGTAGTTTCAAATATTAAGTGTGGCTTTTTATACTGACTATTTTTACATTAATTGTTTTTGTTGTTGTTGCTTATTTAAATCAAGATTAGCATTGCACTTTAAAACCATTATGAAATACTTGCTTAATTATTTTGTCACATGATTTGCTAATTGATTGTAAATTAATTTATAATGGCAATTTTGTCTGGATGCATTTTACTCTGATGAAGCCCACAGAAGGATGGGTGAAAGCACTTTGTACATTCTGGATGTAAATAAATGGCTGGTGTGTCTCTTGGCAGTGTCGTGTTTTTTTCCTTATAAGTTGATGTTTCCTGGTTTTGAGAGGTCCATGTCAGAATTGCTGTTGCTGAGATCTCGGTACAGTGAGTATAAGGGAATATTCCCTTTTCCCCACTGTAGTGTGATCTTGGAGTGAGAACATAAAAGTAGGAGGTGTGGGGGGCACAGCCCCTCACATGGGGGGGCAGAGGGGCTTGCGCCCATGCATTAATGTGTTTACAGGTCTTTTTTTTAGATTTTTTTCAGACTTTTGCGAAAGTGCTTTTTCAGTGAAAAAGCGCTTTCACGGAAGTGTGCTTGACCATGTTTAAGTTTCATTGAATTGTGTGATCTGTAATTAGTCCTAGATTCGTATATATATATATATATATATATATATATATATATATATATATATATATATATATATATATTTATATATATGTATATATATATATATATATATATATATATATATATATATACACACATTATAAATACTGTAAACAAATTTGGTTTAACTGTTAACTATATCTGTAACATTTCTCAATAAATAAGACTCTGTTACCAGCATAAGGATCTGCAACAAGCATATATTTGATACATACAAGACCATTTAAAAACATTTGACTTTGCATCTTATCTTATGTGTGGTGTACTTCTAGATTATTTGTGTTGACTGCTTTTGTTTCTGTACTTTTGGGTTATCGCTGAAAAGGATATTTGAACCAGCCAGCTGACCTGTTTACCAAACTGAAAATAAAATAAATAAATAAATTCATAAATAAATCAATCAATGACTAGATGCACCAAAATCAACACTAAAGGAAGCATTATCTCAGATATACTAATCTTCCGTGCATGACTCGTCTAGTCCTGCATGGAAGCGGACACTTAAGAGCAGGATGGCAGCACACCATGCAAATTAGTGAAGGCGTGCCGCCCAAGCTCCCAGGCTACATGGAGCATGTACATGTGCAGGGGGCATGTCTGAGAGCAGAGCCCACAGAATAAACACACCCCTGCAATGTTGAACAACAGAAAGTGGAAATAAATGAGCGATAACGCTCATAGGTGTCCACATATCTCCACCAACAGTCCCCCATGCAGACAACAGCAACAGGACATAAAGATGAAAAGAAGAAACCCCTGTATTGTTGTCTAAAGCTCCGAGTACAGCTAACCGTAGGTGCGCGGGTGTGCCCAATGCATAGCCACGGTGAAAGCAGCCTAAAAGGCTGAAGAAAATAAAAGTGACAATATATGCAAAGGAAGCATGTCAGCAATAGTGTATTGGGCAGAGTGTTCACCTTACAAGCAGGCATTCCCAGCTTGAGGCACAGCACAGTCTATTTTACATGGCAAAGCATGGTAGAAGCAAAATCTGTAATGCAAAACCCACTAAATAACACACATTTTTATGAACAGGAGTATTGCAGGAAATGCACATGTGAAGAGTCAGTATCATAATGAATAAGGCAGCAGTAAGCAGGCGTAAGCACAGATAAGCAGTAGTAAGCATATGTAGGCACTCGTGAGTGTGTGTCAGTGTATTTGCATGGGGTTATGCACTGCTGACACAGAGTAAGCAAAGGAGAAGTTAACTGGGTGGACAACACTGTGACCAGAAGTTAGCAGTGCCTACCTCTGTGCAAACCCAATGACAACCGCTATTAAGTGCCTAAGCACACCATTTACAATGGCCGGCATTCTGCCCAGCAACAAAACAAACAGCTTCTGCAAGTCTAGAACCCAGGACCATGCACACCATACACAAAATGATTTATCACTAAGCCATGCCAGATATGCAGAAATTGTATGTCGTCAAAAACATAACCCCAGTCCAGTCATGCAACAGCACAGAGAATGTATACCCACAGTGAGATGGACATGTGTGTGCAAATATAATACTATCTAAAGGGATAAAACATATCTATAGATGTAGCCACACACACACACACACACACACACACACACACACACACACACACACACACACACACACACACACACACACACACACACACATATATATATATATATATATATATATATATATATATATATATATATATATATATATATTATTTATTTATTTTACATTTGTTGAACAGGATAGTCCGACTGGATCAAAGTCCATTTACAGTGGAGGCTTGGGGAGATAAGCTCCAAACATATACAAGTAAAAATACAAATTAAGAAAATAATAAAAATAAAATAAAAATGCAGATAAAATAAAAATGCAGATAGAAAATGCATTCAGACTAAACTGTTCGGGAGTATACTGCTTCTGACAAACATAATCGCAATGATGGTTAACAGTTAAATGCTTTATTTTGATAAGCGACAACCTTCTCAAGCCAGCGCTATCATTATTTTGTTATATCTCTACAGTTTAGGTCACTACCGACTGTGTATGAGTGTAATGCTTATGCAAACCAGAAACGCTATGGCGTTTTATAGTTAAATGCTTTATTTTGATAAGCGACGACCTTCTCAAGCCAGCGCTATCATTATTTTGTTATATCTCTACAGTTTAGATCACTACCGACTGTGTATGAGTGTAATGCTTATGCTAACCAGAAATGCTATGGCGTTTTATAGTTAAATGCTTTATTTTAATAAGCGACGACCTTCTCAAGCCAGCGCTATCATTATTTTGTTATATCTCTACAGTTTAGGTCACTACCGACTGTGTATGAGTGTAATGCTTATGCTAACCAGAAACGCTATGGCGTTTCATAGTTAAATGCTTTAATTTGATAACGACGACCTTCTGAAGCCAGCGCTATCATTTATTTTGTTACATCTCTACAGTTAAAGTCACTATCGACTGTGTATGTGTGTAATGCTTATGCAAACCAGAAACGTTCTGGCGCTAACAGTTAAATGCTGTATTTGATAGCGACAATCCCTCTGAAGCCAGCATTATCATTTAACTTGTTACATCTCTACAGTTAAAGTTTCTATCGACTGAGTAGGAATATAATGCGTATGCAAACCATTTACGAGCTAATGCCATCATTCCACGTGTTTATTGAGACGCTGCTATAAAGCACATTTATCTGACGTTGCCCTGCCTACTTTCTTGTACCTCTGTGCTAAACCTCCTGTCTGATAGGTTTTTGTATGGATTTAAATGTATGCTGCCTACTAGGTAATGTGTTTTTTTGTTGAACTGTGTGCTTTTGATGGTTTTAGTTGTTCAGATGTACTCTGACTATATCTCCATCACTGTTAACTGTAGTAATATTGACTCTGCTAGTAACACAAACTTGATACCTGCCTAATTTAACCACTACTTGAAGATATAGTGTTTAGTTTATTTTTTAATTGTTACTAATGTCCTACTGTTTTTCTCTTTCAACTGTTTTTTCCTGTTCTCCAGCTTTCCTGCCCTGAGTCTCCCCCCTGTGGCTTCGCCTGGGTTGATACCCTGACACAATTAAAGCAGTACACCCAAGTGCTCAAGCAATTATTACACTCTGCTGCCTCAACCCCCTTTTGTGGAAAGTGTATTCAAGAGTCTCTCAGAAGACCTAGAAAGTATGTGTATCTGCTGCTAATTAATAAATTACTGTATTCTTAAACCCTGCTAGCTGTTGTAGTATTCTCCCTGCCAGGAAAGCCAGCAGCCTAACCCCCTTATCTCTATCTCCCTTTGCTACAAATCTCATTTCAGTTCCCCGAGTTACTCTAGCTCCCTTCTTCCCCTAGTCTACTTTAGCCCAAATATTTGCCCTGGTGAGCTAAGTACAGTTCTGAGTGCAGTCCTGAAATTCTCTACTTAACTAGACTTCAACTCTCTCCATTTGTTCCACACTTCCAACGTTTCTGTTTCCCACTCTCCCCCCTAATACCTTGCAGCCCACTCCTCCTACTTTATCCAGATCCTACTTACCCCTCTATTACTTACCCCTTATAGCCTCTGCTCCACTGATAACTTCTTGCTCCTCTCCTGCCCTCCTGGGTTCTTCCCGCTCCGTTCGCCCTACAGGCTCACTCCGCTCCCCTACCCTGCCCCCAATTCCCACCCGCCCCCAGCACCTCTACCTTTATACCTCCCACGCACCCTCCCATGCATAATAATTAACCTATCAGACTCCTTCCCTCTTTATCCCTCCTACTCATACTCCTCCCACCCCACTATACCTCTCAAAACCATCTAACCTATCATAGTTCTTCTACTTCTCCCCCTCCCACTCTTTTTCTTTTCACTCCACTATAGTTTCTCTTCCCTACACAAATTTCTCCCTTACTCTCCCCATCAAATACTTTCAACCCTATCCTTTTCCTAAGATCCCATCCTCTTCATTTTCCT
The DNA here is from genome assembly GCF_019279795.1 of Protopterus annectens. NCBI lineage: Eukaryota > Metazoa > Chordata > Ceratodontiformes > Protopteridae > Protopterus > Protopterus annectens. Next base: position 1,531,174,649 of record NC_056735.1, read on the forward strand.
TTTACTTCTCTTTGCCTACTCAACTCCATTATACCTATCTCTTCCCCCTCTGCCTGCCAAACATGTCTTCCAAAATACTTCACAATACCTATGTCCCATCATTACTATTTGTATTTCTCATTCCCCTATATTTTGCTACTACCTACTCTCACAAAATACCCTTTTCCCTAACACCTACACAAACTAACCCTTGGACTCACTCACAACTTTCTCTACCCACCCATTACAACAACATATCATCCTCTCTTTTTCCCCCCAAAACACTATACCTTTTCCATCCCAAATGCCTCACCATACCACACACTCCCACTCTAAAAATACTCCCTCCCTCTTACAGCCTCCTACTTCTCAAACACAAAAGACTAAGAGTTACTTCCACTATTAACCTTGTCTTATGTGGTGATATTCACCCAAACCCTGGCCCCTGCCTTACCACCAACAACTCCTCCCCAATCCCCTTTTCTCCCTCTGGTTCCTCTACCACTTCCTCTCCTAACCCCCTCAAACTTTTCTCTATCAATGCTCAGAGCCTAAATAACAAAATCCACCATCTTCATGCTTGGATTTGCCACAACCAACCTGACATCTTAGCCATCTCTGAAACCTGGCTAAAACCCCACATCACCGACTCTGAAATCTTACCTCCTGGGTTCCAAATCCTCAGAACTGACCGATCAAATAAAAAAGGTGGAGGCTCTGCAATAATTTACTCTAACCTCCTCTCCCTCATCCCTCTACAAATTCCAACTCCTGAATTCAAAAACACTGAACTTACATCCAGTCTCCTTCGACTAAATAAACATAAGAACATCTGCATTATCTCCCTTTATATATCTCCAGGTGACAACATAACAACCTTGGAAAATATTCTTTACTGGGCCTCAACTGAAATCAAATTTGAAACCTACATTCTAGGCGGCGTTAATATTGACTGGAATAATATCAACTCTCCCTCCCTCCCAATTCATCAACCTCTTTAACTTCACCCAAGTTATCCACTCAACCACCCGACCTAACAAAGTAAATCCCCCAGGATCTACCATTGACTGGATCCTTGTGTCTCATCTAAACAAAATATCTCTTTCTGGCACCATCCCTGACACCTTCAGTGACCATCTCCCTACTTTCATACACGCTCCACTAACTCTACCCAATATCTACACCACTACATTCACACTCGTAATCTTAGCAACTTCAACCCCACTATCTTCTCAAACATTCTTAAACATACCAACTGGCAGACCCTAAATACACTTCCCCTAGACAAAGCAGTAGAACACTTTAACTCTACCTTCCTAAATACCCTTAACTCCCTAGCTCCTCCACGAAACAAACGAGTCAAATCTAATTCTGCCCCCTGGCTATCCAAGGAAACAAAACAAGTCATGCACCAAAGGGACAAATCTTGGAAAATATACCAAAAAAATAAAATCCCTGCTTCCCTGCTCAAATACAAACAACTCCAACCTAGCAAAAAACTAATCTCCCTGGACAAAAAAAACTACTACTTTAAACTACAGTCCAACCATAATAAGAACCCCAAACAGTTCTGGAATTCAGTTAATTCCCTTCTCCATCCGGGATCCAGGAATAACCCTTGCCCAGACCCTAGTAAAACTGACTCAGAACTAAGCTCTCTTTTCAACAAATTCTTTACAGAATCTATAGCCAATCTTACTAAATCCTTCCCTAACAATAATACATCCAACTCTCCTTCCTCTGCTCCCAACAACCCCTCTAACTGTCATCCCAGTTTCCAGCTGAAACCTGTATCTACTATATTCATAAAAAAACTCTTATCTAAACTAAAGCCATGCTCTAATGCCCCTGACAACATCCCCTCCTCTTTCCTTAAATGTGCTGCCAAAGGTATTGCTCTCCCTATCAGCATATTAATCAACAGATCTATAAAAGAGTCTTATGTCCCTTTACTTTGGAGATCTGCTTACATTCTCCCACTTCATAAAGGAGGCAAAAACACAAATATCTCCAACTTCCGCCCTATTGCCCTACTCTCACCTTTATCTAAAATACTAGAAAAATGCGTCCACCACCAACTCATGCCTTTCTTAACCCATAACCACCTCCTAACACCCACCCAACATGGATTCCGCCCTGGACACAGCACCATTACTGCCTTACTATCCTTCTTAGAAACAGTCAATCAAGCCAGGGATTCTGGGTTACTAGTTTCCACGGTACTGCTAGATCTGTCTAAAGCCTTCGACACCATCTCTCACAAACACCTTCTCTTTCATCTATCAAACCTTTATCTCTGCCCTGACACTCTATCCTGGTTCTCTAGCTACTTATCAGACAGATCCCAAGCTGTCAAATGGAACAACTCTACCTCTTCATTCTTACCTACTCCCACTGGAGTTCCCCAGGGTCCATCCTTGGACCTATGCTTTTCAACATCTTCATAAATAACCTTCACTCTGCCATCCCAGACACAACAGTCATCCAATACGCTGATGATTCTACCTTAGTCTGCACGCCTACAATATCCCGAAGTACTGACAAGAAGCCAAATAGCTTTTTCCACTACAGAGAACTGGATGCACCAAAATCATCTCTCTCTCAACTCTAATAAATCCAAAATTCTTCTCTTCACTCCCTCAAGGGCTTGCACATTTGATAAAACAGCATTCAAAATCATAAGCCAAACCATGTCACCCATAGAGGTGGTCCCATCTGCAAAACTCCTTGGCATCACTATAGACGAGCAACTCAAATTTGATAACCACATTCAACAAAACATAAAGAAAACCCACCAAAAGCTAGGCATGCTCTACAAAAACAACTGCTTTCTCTCCAACTCCGCTATGCATTCCTTAGCTTTTACCTATCTTCTGCCATCTCTACTATATGGAGCCCCTCTCCTTACTAACCTGTCTTCTTCCATCTCCACCAAACTCAAAATCTGCTATAATAAAATCTCTAAATTTGCTACCAAATCTAAATCCTCTTCTCATCATTGTCTTTCCCTACAAACTCTGAACTGGCTAGAACTCCCTAACTACCTAGAATACCTCCAACTAACCACTGCTCACAAATTAATATTCTACCCTGATAAATGCCCAGCCCTAGAAAACATCCTTCCACCATACACCCCAAACAGATCTCTAAGATCTGAACACCAAAATTTAATCGCCATCCACAAACCCAATCACCCTGCTGGACAACTCCTTCTCTCCTACTCTCTTGGCAGGAAATGGAACTCTCTCCCTTCTACTCTTAGAAAAACATCTAACACTGAAGCCTTCAAAGCCCAACTTTTCTCTTACTTGTCCACTAAACATAAGTGTACCTGCTTACATCCTACTTAAATTTAAATAAATTCCCCTTGAATCCCTCTATATCCTTTCTCTCCACTCTATCCTAATTCTCTTTTTTTTTCCTCTCTCCTCTTTTCTTCTCTCAATCACAGCTTGATCAAACCTTAACCTACTCTCAGTCTATGTACCTTCTCTCTCTCTCTTCTCCTCATATGTAAATACTGTAAATAGCATGTAACCTTAGACCTTCTTCTCATACAGTTTTAACCTGCTACTTGAAGGAACCTACTAAATCTATTATCTACCTTCCTGAATGATGATTTTGAAGTATACTGTGTGTTTTTTGCTTTTTTTACTAATCTGTATCAATGTAATGTAATTTCAAATGTATGTATTTTATTACTACCTTTTACACCATGTAACTAAGATTGTATTTGCTTTGCTTTTGGAGCTTTTCTCCCCGGGCCTCCACTGAAAATGGGTACGTTCTGGCCCAGTGGACTTCCCCGGTAATCAAACTGGAAATAAATAAATAAATAAATACAAATTTACATGTAGGTTATTTCCAAAAGTACATAGTTCATAGGTTCATAGGTTCATACTAGGCTATCTGCCCTAGTGCATTTATAAGCCTAGCCAGAGTGTGTGTGGCTTTCACCACCCCTTAGGATGAGAATACTATACCCATTAGTTTGCTGTGCCTCTGTCCAGCAGTGATACAGAGATGATTCCCGGGGTAAACCTACGATCTCCCATCCACTCATCAAGATTTCTCTTGAACTGAGTCAGTGAGAGGCTCTGCCTCACATGGACTGGGATTCTGTTCCATAGTGTAGGGAGTCTCTGGGTGATGAATCTGTCCCTCCAGCACGTCCTATTTATATCCGTGTTGAGGTTTAAGTCTCTTGCTCTCATGGCTCTGGTGGATTTGGATTTTTTGAGGTGGAGCATGTCCATTAATTCCGGGTTGGACATGGCCTTGTATGTCAGGCACAGATCACCTCTGAGCAGATGGTATGCGACTGAATAGAGCTGGAGTTTCTTCAGTCGGGCATCGTATGACATATGTTTGAGCCCCTTTATCCTTTTGGTGAGGAACTTTTGGGGTCTTTCCAACTGCTGCAGGTGTCGGGTAAGGTACATTCCGAATGGGCGTTGTACTCAATCATTGGTCTGATAAGTGAAGAGTACAGGGGTACAATGACCTCTCCTGATCTGGATATGAATCCCTTCATGATCAGGTGGGCAATGTAGAAGGTCTTCCTAACCACTTTGGCAATGTGAGTGTCAAAAGAGAGGTTACTGTCAACTTGGGTCCCCAGGTCCCTGATAACTTCTTCCGTGTTTAATGGATTACCACCTATGTGGTAATTAGGGGTTACCTTGTTTTTCCCAAAGGGTATGACTATACATTTTTTGGCATTTAGCTTAAGGCCATGGCTCTGGCACCAGTTATCCATTTCTATGAGACCTTTCTGGAGGATGTCTGTGTCTGATGGAGTGTCAATTATGGTGCCCAGTTTGCAGTCATCTGCAAATTTTGTCAGCCACAATCCCCTATGTTTGCCTGCACTTCAGAAAAATAAATGCCGAACAAGAGGGGGCCCAGGACTGAGCCCTGTGGGACACCGCTCGTGACCGGCTTAGAGTCTGACATGGCACCAGCAACTCTAACCCTGTGTGTTCTGTCCTTGAGCCAGTTTGCAACCCATCTTGTGACATATGGGTTTACATCTAAGCTGGTGAGCTTTTCTATGATGCCCGAGTGGGGTATTGTGTCGAATGCTTTTGCTAGGTCAAGGTAGGCTGTGTGAACTGCCTTACCCTCATCAATGGCCTTAGTGACTGTTTCGAAAAAATTGACCAAGTTCAAGAGGCAGGATCTACCCTTGACAAAGCCAAATTGGGTAGGATCCAGTGTCTGTAGGTCCCCAATGTCTTTATTTATGAGTTCCATTATGATCCTCTCCATAGCTTTGCAGACAAGGCTCGTCAAGCTTATGGGGTGGTAATTTCCAGGGTCCGTAGAAGCACCGCCTTTGTGGAGTGGGACCACAGTTGCCGTACGCCATTCTTTGGGTACGTATCCTGTAGTAAGGCTAAGATTAAACAGCAGCCTTATGTGTGGGTTTAGTTCCTCATTGAGTTCATGTAGCACACAGCCGAGGACACCGTCCGGTCCCATTGATGCTGTGTTTTTTGCTTTAGAGAGAGCAGCTCTCACCTGGGCATCTGAGATGTTTGGGAGGCTAGACTCTGGTGGGATAGATATTTCTCCTTTTGGGGGGGGAGGGAGAACTTTGCACTGAACCTGTCTGCCAGTATGTTGGCAATGTCTGTGGGTTCAGTGATTTTTTATCATTTTGGACTAATTCTGAGCATATCTGGGAGTTTCCACCCAGGTTTCTAACATAGATAAAGAAGGCTTTATGATTGACTTTTGTGTCATTAGTGATTTTTCTCTCAAAGTTGGCCTTGAATGATCTTATGAGTGTTCGTAGTTTTTGCTAGTATTGATCAGAGATGCCTTCCCATTTAGGGATTTTGCTCTGTCATGTAGTAGCTTTCTCCTCTTGTTGTAGAGTTTGTTTATGGCTGGAGTCCACCAGACCGGGCGCCTGCCTTTGGTGGAAAAGGTCTTGATTTTATTAGGGATTGCTTGATCCATACATTCCTGGAGGTGCTCGTAGAAGGCATTTGTAAGTGTTTCAGCAGCGTGGGTTGTGGTTTCCACTGGCTCAGGGGCCTTGAAGGATACCACTCCAGTCTTAAGAAGTGTGAAGTTTGCTTTTGAGAAGTTCTTCACTGTGGTCATTTTGCTGGGGTGGGGCGGGATGTGGATCTCCAGTGAGATTAATTTATGGTCTGATCTCACCAATGAGGGATATACTTCTGGTGTGGAGCATTTTGTCCCCATGTTTGTGATGATCAGGTCTAGTATATTTTCTCCTCTTGTGGGAATGGTGACTAGTTGTTCCATAGCATTTGAGTTTATGAACTCAAGGAACCTTTGGGCTAGGGTGTTGGGGCTTGAGTAATGTTCCCAGTCTATGTTTGGGTAGTTGAAGTCACCCAATATGATGGTGTTTGGAGAGACATTTATACTCTCCAGTGTCTTCAGGAAGGCTGTGTGGGATTCCTGAGTTTAAGAAGGTGGTCTGTAGCATGTTACAAACTGTAGGGCAGTTTTACCTATGGTTAATTGCACCTGGATGGTCTCCGATGCTTCGTGCGTTGCCACTAACCTGGAGGTGTGGGTATCCTTTATGAATATGGATACTCCCCTCCTTTGTAGTTCGTCCGGATTTTGGGGCCGGAACGCATGATATGAGGTATAACCTGATAGTGCTGGGGTGCTCTCAGGAGCCTTGAACCAGGTTTCAGTCACAGCACAAACATCAATGTTCTCCATACTGAGGAGGGCTTCGAGGGCATGCATCTTGAGGTTTAGACTTCTGGCATTGAGCAGTATTACCCTTAGTTTTTCTCCATTTTTGTTTTCTAGGGTGGTAGGTTTATCATTTGAGCCTTGCCTAAAAAAGGCACTTTGGGGGTGGCAAGAGCCTTTGCCAATATCCGGAAGCCCAGGGGTGACAGGTGCAAGCCATCCCTTGTGAAGCAGTGTGGCTTGTCAAGCATGTCATCCCAGGCAGACAGACATTGGACCCCCTTAGAATGACACCAGTAATTAAGCCGATTATTAAAGCTGATCATTTTGTCTCTGTATTGTGGCATCATTCTTGGTGAGGGTAGGATACTGCTCAGGGTCAGGGTCATACCGGCCTGGGCTACATAATCTGAGAGCTCCTCTATGTCTCTTTTCATGTAGTCCAGGGAGGTACGTCTCAGGTCATTCACACCGGCATGGACAATGACTGAGTCATACTTGTACTTGCTGTGGAGTGACCTGAGTGCTTGTGTTATGTGGCGGATTCTAGCGCCTGACAGGCAGCTAACTGTGATCTTTTCCTTGTTCAGTCTGGTGAGTGGGACGTCAGTGTGTCTGACTATGGAGTCACCTATAACAAGTGTGTCTGGCATTGTGTTTGGCCTTAAGGGCTGTGACTGTTTAGCACACTGACTTTGAGAACTATGTGTTGCATGTCTTATGTCTTGAGGTGGCAGTTGCTTGGGTGTCTGCTTTGGAGGCCTCTGTAGTTTTGGTAGATTTTGATCAGTGCCTCCGAGTATGTCTTTGTGTGTTTATGTGTTTGTTTTGCAGTTGTGATAGTTCTATGTGAAACTGGGTTTGTGGTGTGCGTGGTTTCCTTCTCCTCCTGTCTGGTCTTGCCAGTCCTGAGTTGAGAGAGCTCAGCCTCCAGTTTGGCTATATAGTTGCATCTCTCACATGTATTTGTGTTTTGTGGGAGAAGGAGTGGGTTGTCTGTGTACATGAGGCAATTGTAACATTGCCTGAAGATGCCCAGATTCACCAGCTGAACAGGAGAGGACGCTAGCAACTGACCCTTCGACATGCTAGAAAAAGTGAAAAAGTTTGCTGTGCAACTGAGTCAGAAGGGACCTATAGGGAAATGGGTACTCAAGGGGATTCTAGGCTAATGTAGTACTTTGTTTAGTATACAAGTACTTTACCTATATAAAAATGCTTTAGGAGCAAGTGCTGAGCTATTGAGATAGAGAATAGACTGTTTAGATTGCAAGTAGAGAAGTTCTAAGGGAAAAATTAAAGAGCAGACTTTACGGAGACAGAAATAGTTTAACCTTGTTTAACCGGCACTGCCCGATGGTGCTCTATGGGCAACTCCGCGCTAAATCACGCCAAAGCGCGCTAAAGCGGGCTTTATAGCAGGGGGTTGAAAAGACCTAGGAATTGACCCAAAATGGCCAATAGACTACAAGTTTCTGGCTGGAACCACTGCTCTAGGGACAAATAGGCTGCTCAGTGCTCCCCACTCCCACTGGTGAACAAAGAAGCTTCCCTTTATCCAAATAAGGATATGGAATAGCACAGGAACCAAGCCAAAGCCCAGAGATCAGCAAACTCTGAAGACTGGACTATTCTAGTTCAGTAAGGTGGGAAAACAAGATTTTTTTTTTTTTTTTTTTTTTTTTTTGCAGAAAACAGAGGAAAAACAGACAGTAAATGCTATAAATGCTTTTAAACGGCTAGCACTTGAGTGTGTTAGCCTACAGGTAAAATTAAGCAACAAATAACTTTTTAAAAGTGCAAAACAGTTAATCAACACAAAAACAGTTTAAATAGAATGCAGAGCTGTATAAACAGGCGAAAATGCAGTCGCTAAGCAGTAAATAATCAAAAAGCCAGAAAAAAATACTTAAATCAGGAAAAAGTCACTCTTTTGCTCTTTGCTGCTTGTAGAACTCTGCAGGACACCACGAGGAGCTGTGCTGAGTTGAATACAAGCGAAAAGCGCTAAAGCTGGCTTTATTACAGGGGCTGAAAAGAGCTAGGAATTGACCCAAAATGGCCAATAGACTACAAGTTTCTGGCTGGAACCACTCTTCTAGGGACAAACAGGCCGCTCAGTGATCCCCACTCCCACTGGTGAACAAAGACACTTCCTTTTATCCAAATAAGGATATGGAATAGCACAGGAACCAAGACAAAGCCCAGAGGTCAGCAAACTCTGAAGACTGGACTATTCTAGTTCAGTAAGGCGGGAAAACAAGATTTTTTTTTTTTTGTTTTTTCTTTTGCAGAAAACAGAAGAAAAACAGACAGTAAATGCTATAAATGCTTTTAAACGGCTAGCGCACTTGAGTGTGTTAGCCTACAAGTAAAATTAAGCAACAAATAACTTTTTTAAAAGTGCAAAACAGTTAATCAACACAAAAACAGTTTAAATAGAATGCAGAGCTGTATAAACAGGCGAAAAAGCAGTCGCTAAAGCAGTAAATAATCAAAAAGCCAGAAAAAAATACTTAAATCAGGAAAAAGTCACTCTTTTGCTCTCTGCTGCTTGTAGAACTCTGCAGTACACCACGAGGAGCTGTGCTGAGTTGAATACAAGCGAAAAAGCGCGCTAAAGCGGGCCTTATTACAGGGGGCTGAAAAGAGCTAGGAATTGACCCAAAATGGCCAATAGACTACAAGTTTCTGGCTGGATACCACTCCTCTAGGGACAAATAGGCCGCTCAGTGCTCCCCACTCCCACTGGTGAACAAAGACGCTTCCTTTTATCCAAATAAGGATATGGAATAGCACAGGAACCAAGACAAAGCCCAGAGGTCAGCAAACTCTGAAGACTGGACTATTCTAGTTCAGTAAGGCGGGAAAACAAGATTTTTTTTTTTTTTTTGCAGAAAACAGAGGAAAAACAGACAGTAAATGCTATAAATGCTTTTAAGCGGCTAGCGACTTGAGTGTGTTAGCCTACAGGTAAAATTAAGCAACAACTAACTTTTTAAAAGTGCAAAACAGTTAATCAACACAAAAACAGTTTAAATAGAATGCAGAGCTGTATAAACAGGCTAAAATGCAGTCGCTAAGCAGTAAATAATCAAAAAACCAGAAAAAAATACTTAAATCAGTTATAGCAAATGCAGTTATAACAAATGCTCTGAAATATACTGTATATTTCCAAAATGTTTGAGAAGGACAGTCAGAACACAAGAAGGTTCAGACGAAAGAGAGAAAAAAAAAAAAGTTTTGTTTTACTTTTTGAAAGGGAAAAAGGAGGAACAGAAGGCCTTATCAAATGTTATCTCTGTATTAAGCAGAATGAGCTAATGACACTAGACTGGGAGGTGTGTCACAGTAGGGGCGGGCAACTGCAAAGCCACCAAATAGCCTACCAGACAGCAAGCACTAGAGACAAATGAAAGTTTTTAAACAGATAAGGATTTGTGAAGATACTGAATAGACAAAGTGCTTTATATATATTAAATTGTAAAAACAGTAATCTGTAAAAATAATAATAAAAAAATCAAGATGATACTTATATTTTGTAGCTCAGTTGCAGTCACAACTTCTCTATTCTGCACTGTGTGCAAAAGACAGAAACTTTTTTTTTTTTTTTTACAAGAACACAAAAGAACCAGCCCCCACTAGCCAACAGATAATTACACAGAGGAGATGTTTCAGTTTACACAATAGCCTACCAGACAACAAGGCCATTGAATAGACAAGTTTACAGGATAGAAATTACCCTGGTTGTAGTCAGGAGAAATTAACAATAGCTATTAGATAAGTAAATTACATTCATGTTGATGGCTTAGCCAGGCTTGTCACAGTGGCATATGGCATAGGGAGGAGAGCATATATATATATATATATATATATATATATATATATATATATATATATATATATATATATATATATATATATATGGGTCTACGTGAGATGGTCGACAAGCCATTTGATCGACTCTCATTTGGTCGACAATTCATTTGGTCGACAAGCATGTTATGTGGGGGGCGAATGTGGGGGGCTGTGCCCCCCACCCCCCCTAACTATATATATCAACTCCAGGGTCGCACAACATTGGGGAGGGGGGCAAATCTGCCTGTCGACCAAATGAATTGTCGACCAAATAAGAGTCGATCAAATGGCTTGTCGACCATCTAGGTAGACCCATATATATATATATATATATATATATATATATATATATATATATATATATATATGTGTATATATATATAGATAGATATACATACATGTAGAAATATCCAGAGATATATACATATATACAATTATATGAACAGATATACATGCAAATGCTGACAGCTACACATATATATGTCAACATCTATATGTCCACATATACACAGCAAGTTACATATATGTACGCAGATATATGTCTCTGTAGGTATATACGGACATAGTTAGAAATATGTAAGCAAATATATATACCCACAGAGGTATATATGGTCAGACATCTGTAGATAGCAATGGTAGATGAACAAAAGCATATATGTCCACATGCACCATGAATGGGCTTGAGAGGCCCCAAACAATATACGTTACATACGAATTGGCCCAGCCAAACACGTCTACCCTGCAGTGCACTACCAAGCTCACTGTATTGTTTGTGTGTAATTGAATTAGGGATGTAAATTAGTCGTCTGTTATGTTACACATGTTGACATCACATATCCCTCTCCCCCACTCACTAGGCGGGCCGAGCAGTACAGGCCCATCCAACCCTGGCCATCCCCGACCCATACATTCATTACCCACAGTTCTGATTCTCCCCACCCGCTGCACACACGTAGCCACCATCCCTACCCTGGTTACTGGCCCTTAGGTACCACACCACCACACATTTCCCCCCTCCACCCCCCCTCGGGATCCATCCCTTAAGTTGCCCTGACCCAAGTATCCTAGGTATGGCACACACCGCAGACCATGCACAGAGCCATGGGTACCTATGTAACTCTGGGTGTAGATGATAGCTGAATACCCAATGTTCGGGTTGTCCCGCATGGGACGAATGTATTCCTGGTACTAACAACAGATTACACGTGTGATTCTGTGTACACTAACAGATTTAGTTGTAGGTATTGCAAAGCATACCTGGCACACAAGGTTGGCCAGTATGTACACGAAACACAGTATCCAGCAATACTAGTCAACATTACAGGATATGTAGCTAAATATGTAGAGGTATGTGCGTGTGTGTGTGTTTGTGTGTGTGTGTGTGTGTGTGTGTGTGTGTGTGTGTGTGTGTGTGTGTGTGTGTGTGTGTGTAGATATACCCATAACTAAATAGATATATACCTCTCCCTCTTAGTAGTACAAAAGTATACATACATAGACAGACATATATATAAATATCAACATATAGATATGTACATATGCAGACACCCATACATCCACATGTCGTTAGCTATATATATATATATATATATATATATATATATATATATATATATATATATATATATATATATATATATATATATATATATATATATATATATATATATATGTGTGTGTGTGTGTGTGTGTGTGTGTGCATGTATATAACACAGATATATAGCTATGATATGATCCAGCACGTAAGAATTACATAAGTTCACAGGCCGTGCCAATGGGGGTGAGGGGCCCAATCAACAAATGTTTAACAGGTAGCAGCAACCCCCCCCAGCCAGACAAGGGAAACATACAACAAACACACAAACAATGTAAACAATCCACTGCTCCCCAAACCACAGGCAGGATCCAACCAGGTGTGGGACACAGTGGACCTGCATAATCTAATATTTGAACAGAGACAGGAGTGTCCCTTGCTGGACACCCCAAAAGTTGTGTTGTGATCGGAGGCCGCCTCTGCAATGACTTTTCAAGGTGGGGTGTGAATGTACCTGGAATACAAGGGTGAGAAAGCCTGATGACCCATGGGTCAAGACAACGTACGAGATGCGTCTCGTGAAGTGAAGAGTGGGCAGTATGTAGTGGTGTGTTTAGACCTGACCTGAACCCGGAGTAAGTATGATTGCTGTAGAGGGAGTGTGGGGTGGGGAACCATGGGTATGTAATTATGGGCCTAGGCGTGCAGGTATTGGCTGGACCAGTCCTATTCGGACTGCCCCAGGGATGTAAGCAATAGTGTGCATTCAGCAGAGCCGCCACCCAACGAGCAGCCACTCCCAGTACGAGTCCCACTGCAGTGAAGTCTATTTTACACGGCAAAATATGGTATAACCAGATGTGTTGTTGCAAATACCATGAAATAACACCAAAGATCACATGGTCGCAACACCCCACTGTAGGCATGTAAGTCGAACTAATCGGCATTACAAGGTATTATGGCTGTCTGCACCCCCACCCAGAGGTGTAATTGTCAACACCTACCCCCAAATAAAGTGTACAAACACAGCTGTTGCTGTAGAAGAAATGGCCAGCTATGGACCTTCCCTTCAGCCTTGCTGCACATCTGCCCCTCTGTGTGCCCCATTAACACCACTTACCTATCAACCCCTGTTTCATTACTATTAATGTTCACAGTCACAAGTAGATGACACTCTCTTCACCAACTATATTGAGAGAATCTGGAATCCCCTACCCACGTGTATTACTGCAGCTGTCCCACACGACACATGTAAATAACGCAGGAAGGAACACCTCAAGCACACTTGGATCAGTACATGCTCACCTCCTGGTGAAGTCACCCCCCCAACTAACACACTATACCCCTACACCAACTAGTGAAACCGACACTTCCTATCCTGCCTCACATACAACTCCAAACATCCTGCAAAACTTCCCTATTGCTCCCCCACCAATCATTCCAACAGCCTACTATACAGTTACAATGTCCCCCCCCGTCTACCTACCTATTACACAGGTATGGCATAACCAAACCTAACCTGAATACCTGAGTGTAACCTATCCAGAACTGTTAAACTAGAATCCCATTTCACCTTTAATTGGCCTCTGGCAACAGTCATACCTGACATGTAAACCTGACCTAAGCATGTATAATATTGACATGTTAATGTGAACTAAGCATGTAAAATGTGGTATGCAGCTATGGTAAATCTGTTACTCTCTATGAATGTGTACACCTCTGTAGTACATGTAATGTGTAGCTATGGTTTACTGTGGAGCTCCACTCCATACCTCCCAACCTCTTAGAATAAGAAATCTGGACAAAGCCATGAAAAAAGTGGTACAAATAGGGACAACTGTAAAATATTGCTCTTACAAGCTTAGAAAGTTGATAGAATAACAGGTTTTGCATTAGCATGTAGTTTCTGAAGAGTATAAAGTCTAAAGCTCAAATGTCTGTTATTATTTACTAACTTCAATCTTGAATGATTTGCCACTATTTGCCAGAAAGCCACAATGTTATGAAAAACGGGCCAAAAATATAAGGCAAAAGTCAGGACATTCTGCAAAAACTGTACAGTTGGGAGGTATGCACCTCTCTCCAGGCCACCGCTGACAATGGGGAAGCATCCAGTTGGATCGTCCCGGACAACAAATGTGAGCTAAATACATGAATTAGCATGGGGGTATGTGGCAGCAGGCAGGGTTATGCCTGTTTTGGTGCCAGTAAGCAATGTCCATACCGGTTAAGCAATGCGGAGGCCACCCAGTGTAAGATGCTATAACCGGAGGTCAGCAAGGCTGAGCCTCGCACACACCAGCGCATACCTGCCTACACTTCCTCCATAGTGCCTTAGGCACTCTGTAGCCAACAGCTCTCATCATGCCCAGGAACAAAATAATCAGCACTCCCAGGTTCCAACCCCCCCACCCTGCACACTATAATCTAAGTAAGTTACCACAAAGGCATGGCAGACCCACATTCAGCTGCTATTATCACAAACATATCATCCAGCACAGTCTTTCAATGGTATAGGAAATGTATGTAAATAATAAGATTAATACCAGCAAACATTTGCACATTGCTAAATCACAGTATTCCGAGCAGTCAATGTGTATCAATGAACAGTGCCTGTCCACACATACTGTGAGAACAGTAGTCTTGCACAATACTGAAGAGAGGAATTAAAAATGGTGCATGCTGTGGGGGCATGCTTCATGCACAGAATGTCACACCTGGGGCATTGGAGTTGAGGCTGGTTTGGTGTGTGAGCAAACCACTGCCCTCACACCCCTGGCAGGATACTACCAGTGGGAGAAGCAGTGTAAACCAGTGAAGTGACACAACAGGTCTGTCCCTGGTGGGATGAACCAAATTCTGTGGGTCACATACATGTTTCCACAAGTATCGGAGGAGGAACAAGGGAAGACTTGAATGTACATGGACTAAATGGATGAAGAGCCTGCAGAAGCTTGGGTCGAGACAGTATAATGGAGGTGCACCAACATGTGCAGGGAGAGTAATGCGTGGAGGTGTGGTATGGCAGGGCTAGCAACTGGAGAATGGAAGGATTCTGTGCACGGTGAGCTCGGGGGCCGGGGGCAGGAAACATGGGTAGTACATTATGCAAGGAATATGCAAATGAAGCAGAACAGCAATGGTCTATTGGGTAGACAACCCGACCAATGAGCAGGTGTTCCCGGTTTGGGTCCCACTGTAGCACAGTCTATTTTACATGCCAAAGTACGTTATAACCAATATTTTAGCTGCAAAGGCCACTAGATAGCTGATATATATGAACTGGAGTACCACAAATAATGCACATGTGACGTATCTGTGTCAGATGGAATGATGCACTAGTAAGCAGGTGTAAGCACAAATAGGCAATAGTAGGTGTATATACACACTAGTAAGTGTGCGTATGACCATAAGACTCTTTTAGAGTACCATAATCACTCTGTATCCAATGGGCCTTTGTCAGGCCAGCAACAGAATAAACAGCCATGTATGTCACGAACCCAGGACCCCATACACCATAGTCCCAGTAGCTATCCACCAAGCCTTGACAGATGTACAGAAGAATGGGGTAGTAGTAAACATGTCCTCACCATAGTTTAACCACAATGAACCTGTGAAAGGCATCTGTATGCAGTAATATATGCCATAACTGACTACAGAACATACATATGTGAACTGGAGTATTGCAGTTAAGTCCAGATGTGAGGTGTTAATGTAATAAAGTGTAGAAGTTCCCAGGACCCCAGACAGTGTCCGTACACATGTGTCGAGGATACATGACATATATATAACAAGTGGCAAAGGGGAAATCATTGCCAAAAGGTGGTTATCATGCAAATCTAATAGTACGCACCGCTAAGTGTAGCACAGCACTGGCTCCCAGATTACTGGCAGGATACTACTAGTGGGAGACACAGTGTCACCCTGCTAAGTCTACTCTTGAACAAATGCATGTCTGTCCCTGGTGGGACGACCCCAGACATCTGCCAAAAAGAGTCCTCGGGTAACATACCATGCTTAAATGCAAGCACAGACGGTGACGTATATAGGCGGACTACATGTGTGGGAAGTCTGAAGATCCATGGGTCGAGACAACGTACGTGACAGGTCCAGAGAAGTGGAGAGTGGGCAATGTGTAGTGGTGTGGTTAGATTAGGCTGGAACCTGTAGGAAGGATGACTGATGTGGAGGGGGAACGGGGGGGGGGGTGATGGGTACAACATTATGGACTGAGGCGTGCCATGGTTGGATGAACCCGTTCTAATGGGACCAGCTCGTGGATGTCAGCGGGAAAGGAGGGGGGGATACAGGGAAGGTACTGAGACATACCATTTGCCATGCCAGACCGCGTTATGGGTAATATGTATGTTGCATAACCCACGGAATTACATATATACATGAACTGGAATACTGCGGCCACAAAATAACATACACATATATGTACAGGAGTACTGCAGGAAATGCACATGTGAGGTGTCAGTATCAGAATGTATACTGCAGTAGTTAGGTTAAGCAGCAATGAGCTGTTGTAAGTATATGTCAGCAGTAACACGCGTGTTTACGTTCCCAGGCTCAGCAACTTTGACGCAAACTATCTGTAGGCATATGTAACTGGAGATCTGTGTTTGCATGACAGTGAGCACTGAATACACTAAGTAAGCAATGTCAGGGCTAACCTGGTGTAACTGGCTGTTACATGCAGTTGGTGATGCATACCCTCGCGCAAACACTCTCACGACTGCTTACAAGTGCCTTGATCACCTTGCATCCCACCGCCCTTGTTCAACCCTACAACATAATTGACAGCCACTGTACGGCCCGAACCCAGGACCCTGCATACCACAAACATAGTGAAGTAACACTACACCATGTCAGATATACAGACATCCAAAAAAGGCAGGTGCCCGTGGAACCCTTGCACGGCCAACCAAGGATAACTAGCAACAAACAAAAACGCCAGCAAGTGTTGGTAGTAACCAAGTCCAAAAACCATTTATTGTCGTAGGAGAGAAAACCCCCCTAAAATACTACTATTGTAAATACCAATAGTAGAAAAAACTTTTTAACAAAAAAGCTACAATCATCAAACCGGTTTCGGCTCCTCAGAGCCTTCTTCAGTGAAATATACAATGAAAAAACAGAGTATCACAATACATGCACATATATAGGGATAGGTCCAACTGTAGGGCCAATCCAAACACAGAATTCACAATTGGTCATTAAGGCCAGGTGAAAACAAAGCTCCAAGTTTAATGATCCATTTTTTCTCCTTGGAGCTGAGTAATTCCTGCCAAAACTGTTTGTCTTTACATTTCCCCCTAATGCAATCAATAACAACAAATTTGAATGAAGCAGATACATGTTTCAAACAATGTTTATACAAAGCATTACTAATACGTTTATTTTTGATGTCACTTAAGTGCTCACAAATTCTCAGACGAAAAGCCCGAGAGGTCTTTCCAACATAGAAAGCAGAACAATTGCAGGTCACCAAATAGATGACCCACTCAGTGTTACAGTTAGCCCAAAACTTAATGTCAAAAACTTGTGAGGTGTTTTTACTGGTAAATTCATTAGTACGTGAAACACGAATACAAAATGAGCAATGCCCACAGGGAATACATCCAACAATGGGTTTCCCTGAGATAGACCGCTGAGTTTGTTCAGAAAAATCTAGACCTACTCTCTTATAGTGACTCAATTTTGAGCCAATGGTCTGTCCCCTTCTAAATGAGAAGGAACACTGATCTGGCAACATAGAATTAAGTTTTAAATCAGCTTTAAGAATGTTCCAATGTCTCTGTATAATATTTTTAAAGCCCTGTGTATTCCGTCCATATGTGGTCACCAAACGTAAAGGTTGTGACTGGTGACGGTTACTCTTATCTTTGTATATTAATAAATCTTCCCTATTTAGACTGGACACAGATCTTTTAGCTAGATGTACTGAACCTGGACGATATCCCCTTCTAATAAATCTACAAGTCAAGTCATCCTGGGCATCAAGGAAAGATTGTTGGCTAGAACAGATTCTCCTGGCTCTAAGAAACTGAGATTTGGGTATGTTCTGGATGACATGTTGTGGGTGGAAGCTGGTAGCATGTAACAATGAATTGAATTCAGGAAATTTTCTGAACATCCTGGAGGATAGGGTGTTATCCTGATTCCTACTAATTTCTACATCAAGAAATACTATCCTCGATTTGTTATAGGTCAATTTGAATTCAATCCCCCATATGTTATTATTCAGATATTCAAGAAATTCCATAAGATACTGTTCATCAGCTTTCCACACCAACCAACAGTCATCCAGATACCGACGCCAGATATCCATCTCACACATATAAATATTGTGTTTGTCATCATAAATAACAATCTCTTCAATATATGCCATAAACAGGTCTGCGTATATGGGTGCAAAAGATGCACCCATAGCAGTACCCTGCGTTTGCCAATAGCAAAGATTATGAAAATAGAAAACATTGCTTGACAACACATATTCTGTTAGGCATACAAGAAATGTGTTAAATCCAGGTTGATATAAACCTGATCTAGCCAACCAATAATCCAACGCTTGTAAACCCGCCCAGTGTGGAATGTTAGTGTAAAGAGAGGTGATGTCCAAAGTACATAGTAACCAATGTGATTGAATTTGGGAATTATTGATAATATCCAAAAATTGGGTGGTGTCTTGAATCCTAGCTCTAATTTGACTCAATAACGGTTTTAAATATCGAGTCAAATATTCAGATAGTGGTTCAGTAAGGGACCCATGTCCCGAGACAATCGGTCGCCCTGGTGGATTTATGGCATGTTTGTGGATCTTGGGTAACAAATATAGATACTGTTTTTTAGGTGACCCAACCATTAACTGTTCTTTAACATCTTTAGTAATGATGCCCTCCTCCACTGCCTCAGCCAAAAATCCATCAATTTGGCACTTAAAGTGGGGAGAGGGATCCACAAACATCTGCCTATAATATTGTTCATCACCCAATTGTCTCATAGCCTCACTATCATAAGCAGTTTTATCTAATATCACCACCGCTCCACCTTTATCAGCTTGAATAATAACAAGGTTTTTGTTGTTAATCAACTCATCCAAACTACTTAATTCTTCAGTAGTCAAATTGTTATAAGAGACAGGAAAATCCTTAAGATGACAATGTATGTCCCGAAGGACATTTTTTTGAAATACCCCTACTAAATGAGTCATGGGTGGAGTAAAAGTAGATTTTTTAAATCTAAAGTCACCAACTGTGTCACAAGATGTATCACAAGCATTATTGTCAAAAAACACCTTCAAATTCAGTATGCGACAAAAATTAATCACATCCTGGGCCAAAGACTGTTCAGAAACAAAAAACCCAGGAACAAAATTGAGCCCTTTATTCAATAATTTGATTTGTACATTAGTCAAATCAACAGACGAAATATTATGAACATTAGAATCAGAGCTCAATGCTGTGTCATGATCTTCAAAAGTGTCTCCAAACTTTGTTTGGATGTTATGTTTCCTGTGCTTCCGCCCCCCTCGTCGGTATCTAAATTGAGAGGGTGTGATGAATTATCTCTTTTAGACATAGGTGATCCCTCACATAAATGAGAATCAAATTCCCCTTCTGTATTGGAAGAATTATCTTCACCAGATGTCCCACTTGAAAAACCCGAATTTTTCTTTAAAATGGACCTAGGCCTTTTTCTTTTGGGAGTAGATGATCTCTTATCATATTTGTGATCATCCCGGGGTAGTCTAAAAGATACGTTCTTAGAAGTATCAAAAGGTTTACCCCTGTCATAATCACCTACATCCCTGAGAAATTTTTTAATTTTCCTATCTTTTAAAGTGGTTTCCATTTCGACAAATCTGTAGTGAGTTTCTTAACTTGTGTCGTAAAAGAATCACAAGCTTCAAACTTCTTGGTCTGCAAACATATAGTATCCAAATCCTTGATGCCCTGCTGTACCTTGCGCCCATAAAAATTGGCCAAAGCATCCACAAATTTGGATGAGGCCAACTGTTGAATATGACCCCAATCCTGAATAAGCTGGTCATCAATGTCAGAGACCAAAGGTTGTATTTTGACCCTTAGACCCCGTGGGGTAATATGTTTCTGCTGATATGCTTTGAATAAGCGTAAATGCCACACATTGGTCCTAACCATCTTCATATTCTTGCCCAATTTGTTAAAAAATATATCACATTGTGCGTCCAAATCAGACCCAACCACATCTGTCACTGTTGATAAACCATTCTTGTCCAAACCAAACACAGATAAATCATCCATGTCAGATGATAAGCCCTGTATAATAGGTGACAATGCCATATTCGAGACCTGAAAATTGAACCCAACCAAACCAACCAAACCGTGTTTCAAAACTGAACACACCTGAAGCAAAAAAGTATACTTTAAGGTTAGTGAAACACTAATATCAACACTGACACACAAATGGTCCAAAATATATAGACCAAAAGCACCTCAATAAAAAATCAATATTATCCAAAAACAGACCATTATACATCAAATACCAGCAAACAAATCAAATATAAAATAACCTGGTATAGTGTATAAGTCTGATGGATCAATGACCAATCATGTAGACCAATACAATAAACAGCCAAAACGACCTCCAGAAATAACCACGGTCGTGTTACTGTGTATTGGTATCAATATTTCAAAAAACCCTATAGGCTATGATCATATATACACCAGTCAAAATATACCATGTATAATATATAATATAATGGATCAAATCACATAGTATTAATCATAGACCACCTGGTCCCAAAAATGATCAATCAACAAAATGTGTCAGTGATAGTAAACCACTCTAGACCTTAGTGTATTCATTGAAACACGATTGGGCAGGTCCAACTGGCCCTAAATATAGTAATTCAACAAACTTGGCAATGTCCGAAATGGGCCACAATGTGTCTAGTAGACCAAAATGATTCAAATCAGCACCCAACCAGAACTAACCTACCTAACACCTATTCTAATAACAGCATAATCAAGGGGTACAGAAAATACAGAATATGCAAACCAAAATCAGGAATATTGTATATCGAAAGTTAGGTATGTATTGATCATCAATACATATTATAAACATAAACATCCAACTATTAAACAGTGATAGTCCAACATCAAATCAATAGTGACTATCAAGAAAACCACTCATACAATATATGTATGAGTACTAAACATCATCCTGATTCTAGATATTGTGAGTAAAATAGCTGTATAAGACCCCACAAAAATGTATATAAACTACCTCTGCAAAACTGGTATGAAAAGTGAACATCAAAAATAGTATAAATCCAATCACAAGGAGAAAACGCAAAGACAAACACAGTCAGTATGGCCCAAATGAGACAATGAGCACACTCGACCGATATACACCAACCAAACTTGTTGGATAAAGAACCCCCACCCAATAATAGTATGTATAACCAATCCTAAACATAAAAGTTTAGAAAAAAGTCACCATAAATAACTATAATAAAAACTTCAAATGTAAAGTAATGGGTAATGCCCAATATGGATTCAACAATCTGCGCAAAGTAAAGGCGTCCTGACACTGCACAAATTATCATATTAAGTAGGTCACCTATATAGTAAACACACGGAAAAAATTTCTGATGTTCACGCGAACCGTGAACCATAAACAGTGACCAAACAGGCTAAAAAATATATCATAAACAGTGCCTGGCAAGAATTCATCAAACCGCGCACAGGAACATTTGTGTGATTTAATTCACACCACAAACCCACAAGAGTTTGAACCAACGTTTAAATGGAAAACCCACAATATCGAGCAAATACCACAAATACCCACATAGACAAAACAATAGCGTTCAACAAAGTCCTAACCCTTCACAAAGTGGCGCATTAAATAAGTCGCCAGTATAACTGGCAAACAAAAAAATATCTAGTGTTCGCGTGAAATGTAAAGACAAACAGTTTTGGCAGGAATTACTCAGCTCCAAGGAGAAAAAATGGATCATTAAATTTGGAGCTTTGTTTTCACCTGGCCTTAATGACCAATTGTGAATTCTGTGTTTGGATTGGCCCTACAGTTGGACCTATCCCTATATATGTGCATGTATTGTGATACTCTGTTTTTTCATTGTATATTTCACTGAAGAAGGCTCTGAGGAGCCGAAACCGGTTTGATGATTGTAGCTTTTTTGTTAAAAAGTTTTTTCTACTATTGGTATTTACAATAGTAGTATTTTAGGGGGGTTTTCTCTCCTACGACAATAAATGGTTTTTGGACTTGGTTACTACCAACACTTGCTGGCGTTTTTTTTTTTTTGTTTGTTGCTAGATATACAGACATCCCATGTATACCCAGATATATCATGCAGCACAGACAATCTGCATAAGGGGAATTATACTAATACCACAACACTCAACCTCTTATTGCAAACATTGTGGACACAGTGTGACAAAAGTGGGGTACATATCTGGACATGTGAAATATTGTACATATACATGTAAAACATTGCTAGTTAAACAGTGATCTGTTGTAATACACATAATCTGAACAACATGATATCTGCAACTGTAATGTATTGGCATTCCTGACTGACCACATGCCTGACATCATCCATGTAAATCGGCCAGACGAATGTGGGGCAGACCAATTTTGTCAGCCACTCATGCATGGATATATGGACAGTCATAGATTAGTATATGTAGTGAGATACACATGTACATATAAATGTCAGACTCACACAAACATCCTATCAAATCAATTGTATGTAGTTGGGTGGATACATATGTCCACATATATGTACATATAAATATATATATATAGGACCCCCACCACAAAATAACTGACCTTATGCATGGTTGATGGGGGTGGGGACTCAGAGGAGGGGAACCTGGTGATGACTGCTATGTTTCTCCCATCACAGCCATAACAAATATGCAGTGCAATGCAATATCCAGCACATGCAGTTCAGGACCCCAGGACCCTCTGCAACACAGCTACAATGGTCTAACAGTAGGCCACTACAGCTATAGGAAGTCAGGGCAATAACCAAAACATATCAACCAGTCCAGTCATGCAACTGTACAGAGAATGCACACCATCATCTAGCTGTATCTGTATGTAAATATATTACTATCTACATTGCTGCAACATATCTGTATATGTATGTATATATGTACAGCTTTCTAACACTATATACATATATATCACTATATATGGACATATATACATGCTGATGGCTACACCGACACATATAAGTGTCTATACCTATATGTCTACATATACACAGCACGTTGCATATGTGTATGCAGGTATATAGCTATGTAGGTATATCCGGACTTAGTTACATATATGTCAGCGGATATGTATATCGATATTGGTACATATGGCCATACATCTGTAGAGAGCAATGGCAGAATAACAATCATACATATGTCCACATGCACCATTAGTGGGGTTGAGAGGGCCCACACACTATACGTCATGTACATGTAGGCATCCCCCACCCATGGCCATACACATCCGCCCCACAATACACTACCTAGTGTTGCAGATACCATATCTAGGACCTGACATGACATGGGCACAGGAAGTTAAGAGTACTACATCCCACCTATATGATGTCAGGCTGGTATTGTAGACATATCATGCAGTACAGTCTGCCTCCCATAGGTAATGTAAATCATGGTAGCCAGCAACATCTCCAGGATACAGATACACAGACACAGATATGCAGATACATACATATATATATATATATATATATATATATATATATATATATATATATATATATATATATATATCTATATATATATAGATATGTGTGTGTGTGTGTGTGTGTGTGTGTGTGTGTGTGTGTGTGTGAGTGTGTGTGTGTGTGTATATATACATATATATGGATATACATGTGACTACACATACACACACAGATATATGTACAGTAGGATACATATGCAGTCGGTGCACACAATATGGAACAGCCACTTTCCTACCGCTAACCCCTGAACAACCAGACACAGTATGGGCCACCCATACAAATGATGTCTGTCTCCTGCAACATATACCCACAGAGAGGTCATTGGGAAAACCCCACACACAGGTATGTGGAAATGGAATACTTCCATTGTGTACCATGACAGTTCTAAATGCCATGTCATACAGCTGTTCAGACAGTGAGAGGCATATAAACATAGGAATGCAACCGTGAAACATTTATACTAATGCAGTAGTCAAGAAAGGTTCACCACCATCCCTGTCCAGGCCAACTATAGAGATTTGTACAGTAGTGAGGACTGACTGGGCCATAGGATACCAAATGGTCAACAGTGTGTAATGCAGGTGTATAGTTCAGCAGCCACTATCTACACTCCGTATGACAGCAGTGGGAGGTAAGGATGTCATGTGACCACATGGGTTGTAACTGTGACATAACAAGGCATAACTGACACCATCACATGCACACTGACAAACAGAACAGACCATCTGGTGGTTGGCAGTAGGCTTGCAGTAACCAAATATATGTTTGTGATGTACATATAGGTGAAGTATACGGCACTTTACATCCACATACTTTATGGCAGCTCACCCCAGATACCCTTCCCATATGTAATAGGCAAGGTCATTTATGGTGCCTCCCCCCCAGACTCAAGAATACTGGGCCATATACCACTGTTACATACACTGGCCTCTGGAGTGCATAGGAGCATGCACGTATTGTGTAGGTAATGCCCACACATATATGGCGCCAGCCCCACCATATGTGTGGGGGATACAACAGACATGGACTGATGGCAGCAATGGCAGTGTGATGTACTCACAGCCCACTAAGGAACACCCCACCACAGCATGTCATATGTGCAAAGCTTGATATGTAGGTCATGTACTGATAGCACTCCACATACTGCTATGGGATATCAGACGGACAACACATGTTAGGCACACCTCTGGCCACCAAGAGGATAGGCCCATAGTTGAGGGATATGCAGACAGACTGCATTCCAAGGTAAAGTAGTATGTATACACACACACCTTGTAACACCAATACTATACAAATCATAACACGGCTGTACTGACACTCTGTCTGTAGTTCCTGAACCTTCTACACATATGTAGCTGCCGTGAGTGTGCCAGTTCCCCTGTATAAGTTAATGCTAACTGATGTCTGTAACACTGATGTCCACACACATGTAGGACTGTACAAACATCCACTGACATTCCAGGTTATGTCATCACATATATCCCCTACTGTACATAATATGTGGGGTGGTCTGATATCTCACTGGCATGTCAGCAGATATGATAACACTAATTATGTTGTACAGCAAATATACACCACGTCATGCACGACATATGTACACAAGTTGGCAGAGTTGTGGCTGGCAGCACATACACAGGTCCACTAATGACATGTTGCTGTGATAACCTCATACATTTACTGTTGTGACAGGGTTTGTGGCAACATATGTCCTGTGAGGGATAAGACACCAGTAACTGTCACAACTTTCAACATCTACAGACTGCAATCCTCACTACCATCTGTAGTCCAAAGATAGATGCTCCATACGCAACACATGGAAGCAACGGCACAACACACTGCCCTGTCTGCAGATGACCCTGCAGATGGGGATTCCACATAAACATGGAACTGACATGGCAGGTATGGAGACGTAGGAAAGACTGATCCACACACACACTGTTAGACCAACAGTATGCCATGTGCAGTACATCAGCACTTACAGTCTGTAGGCGGGTCAGGCGCACCCCCCCCCCCGTGTGTTGCCCTGCTTCCACAGTGTATGTTGTAGAAGTTAAATCCCCAATCCATCGTTGATGCTGGTTGCCAACCAATGGATCTAGTTCCTGCTCACAGTGAATGACAAGGGCCAACAACCACATGATATTCCTAGATATCAGAGTGTGTTTCCATGCAACTGGCTATGGGACTGTTACCACAGTTGTTACCCATGCAATCAGCTAGGGGAGGGCTGAGATTCATGCAGATACCATCAGCTGATCATGAGCATCACTTAAAATACACATGCTGCTGCCTAAGCAAAGCTGGTGTAGGACTCCAGATCCATGAGAGAGGGAGTGGGAGAGGCAGACAGAGGCAAAGACATGTCAGGGAGGGGTGGTGGAGTAAAACCGCAGCTTGTTTGTGTCACACACCTACCAGGAGAGGGTATCAAACCCTTGACAACTATGTACTGGGTCCACAGTTTGATGCAGTTATTGGATGCGACACATAGGTTACCTGTTGTGGAGCCCTCAAAACATATCTGTGATGGTGCGTGACATCTGCAACAGGGATATGGTAGCTATACGGTAGGTGACGTACACTTGCCTGTCAGCATGAACAGGTGCCAGCGTCTGCACAGCCACACTCTCACAGGGACATGCACACATTGACACACTTGGCAGGGCCAGGGGTACAGCACATCAGTAGTGGGAATGTCACAACACATCACTGTGCAGGTACAACATGCACCACACGGGTCATACGGAAGTGGTATGGGCAAAGGGTATGAGGAGGTGTCTGACATCTGACAGCATGCCTCTGTATGCACAAGGGGGTTGTAGTGAGTGTGGCTGTGAACATACATGCCATACATCACACAGACAAACACACAGGGTGCCAGTACTGACATGCATGGGTGCATGTCTGCTCAGGTGTGTGGTGGTCGACTGTGGCAGCAGGCTGTACAAGGGTAGGCGATGGGTATACTGTGGCATCAGGCCACATGATAATGGTCAGCATTGTGTCCCAGGGCTGTGGTTTCCACTCCTGGCCGCACAGGTGAGTACTGTATACCCCATTCAGTCACCTGGGTGACTATTGTGTACAGCCCATGCTGTGCATTGCTTGCCATGTATGTGTTCCGTACCCCATGACATGGGCAGTGTCTAGGATGTGTACACCTCCCACATGCATGTACAGTGACATGTGGATCTGTACCTGGGGTGTGTGGCCCATGTTGTGCACACAGATTGCCATCATATGTGCCAGTCTTGCCCCCTGTGGCAGGGACCAGTAACGGGCATCAGGTTTACCTGCACCTACATTGATGGCATGCTGACAGCTTTCCCTGGTGTCAGTGGCAACAGTCCATGCAGGGCATGCTGTCAGGCATGGTATGTCCATAGGTGGAACACATGTGATGGCACCACAGGTGGTGCAGGTGTCCATTGGGGAACATGGGGGAGGTGCACTGTCAGCATGTATGTGCATATTGGACAGATGAACAGGGGGCATGTTCTCTGTAGCCCACTGCTATCACTCCATGGTTACTATCTGTGGCCAATATGCAGTGTACTACCCACATATTGTCTGTTGCCTAAGCATGTGTGTGCATATGTGACGTGTTGAGAGTGTACTCTGGGTAATACTGGGATTGCTAAATGTGAATGCCTGGCCTTGATCTCACATGTGTACGCAGTTATAGTATGTGCCATGCACATTACTGATGTACTCCTTCCCAAGGGTCTATTCCACAATGACTGACATCAGCAGGATTGCCAAAGTAGTCCATATGAAATATACTGCGGGTGACTACCCTAAAATGCATTGCTCCCAACACAGACAGTGAGACACACACAAAACATCCACAACCAACATATGTGGGTATAGAATCCCTGACAGAGGTGTTTACCACACTACAGCATGGAGCTGTTATAGGACGCACCATGGGGATTACTTGGGAACTCCTTCACCACAGCTGTATTTCACAATGAATTACATCAGCTGGATTACCAAAGTGGGCCATGTGGCATGTGCTGTGTGTGACTAGCCTATATTGCATTGCTCCATATACAGACATGGACACACACAAAACATCTGGAACTGCCATGGGTGGGGACAGAACCCTTGGTTCTGCCACAGTTTTAAATCACACTCCAGTGGTATTCAGTAACAGGCTGCGCGATGGAGATTACTGGGCTACCACCTTCCTGGAAGTGTATTTCTGGGTGGGTGACATCAGCAGCCTTGCAAAAGTCAAGTATGGGCATTGTAATACATGTGGCTACACAAAAATGCATTGCTCTTTACACAGACAGAGATTGACAGACACACACACACACACACACACACACACACACACACACACACACACACACACACACACACACACACACACACTTGCCATGTCTGGGGTTGGATCACTTACCTAGCTACTTGATTACTCTACAGCAGTACGCAGCTACGGGATGCACTACAGAAATTACTAGGCTACAACCTTCTCAGAGGTGTATTTCTGGATGGGTGACATCAGCAGCCTTGCCAAAGTCGAGTATGGGCATTGTAATTTGTGTCACTACAGAAAAATGCATTGCTCTCTACACAGACAGAGACAGGCAGACACACACACACACACACACACACACACACACACACACACACACACACACACACACACACACACACACACACTTGCCAAGTCTGGGGTTAGAACACCTACCTAACTACCTTATCACTCTATCTACAGCAGTGCGCAGTTACCGGATGCTCTACGGAGGTTACTGGCCTATAACCTTCCTGGAGATGTATTTCTAGGTGGGTGACATCAACATCCTTGCCAAAGTCAAGTATGGGCATTGAAATTCGTGTGGCTACACAAAAATGCATTGCTCTCTCCACAGCCAAAGACAGACAGACACACACACACACACACTAACACACACACACTTGCCACATCTGGGGTTTGAACACCTACCTAGATACCTTAACACTCTACAGCAGTATGCAGTTACGGGATGCGCTATGGAGATTAATGGACTGCAACCTTCTCAGAGGTGTATTTCTGGGTGGGTGACATTAGCAGCCTTGCCAAAGTCGAGTATGGGTGTTGTACGGAGTGTGGCTGCCATAAAATGCATTGCTCTCTACACAGACAGACACAGACAGACATGCACACTAACACACACACACACACACATGCAGACACACACACTTGCCACATCAGGGGTTAGAACACCTACCTATCTACTTTATCACACTATACACATTTACGGGATGTGCTACAGAGATTACTGGGCTACACTTTTCCCAAGGGTGTATTTCAATGTGGTAGACCTCAGCGGGTTTGTCATAGCAGAGCTATGGGGAGGGCAGTGTGTGTGCCTGGGCCATAACCCATTCATCTAGAAGTTGACACACCACATGCAGGCACACACAGGGTTATATTTCACAGGTACGTGTATACAGCTGCTAGATGACTCATGTCATGTTGCACAGCTAGCATGTCTACCACATAGTCCGTAATGTTGACAGATACCAGTGGCTAATGTCTACAGTGAGTGACATCTGGGCATCATGTGGCTGTAGTCATTTGGCTGTGTGCTGGGTGGGACAAGCCTCATAATGGCTGGCTCCTTGATACAGTCACTCTCTCCCACACATCTATGTACGTGTACATTTGGCATATAATTGTGTATTGTCCTTGAATATATGCATGTATTACCACTTTGTGTGCAAAGCATGGGTGGTGCATACTTAGGGGTGTCTGCACTAACATCTGCGACTGCGAGATTTGTCTGGTCCACTGTTGTTTGCTGACATGGGCTTCTTTTGCTTACATGAGTGAGCATGCCAAGTATGCCCTTCTGTATAGAATGTCTGGAGCAATACTAGGTAGTTTGTACTCCAGTGCAGACCTTTGTGTTCTACACCTACAGGTTGCAAGGTGTTTCTGTTGGGTATCCAGCATTCATTTGGCAATATATGGACAAAGTGTGCAGGGGATAGTGTATACTGTAGGTGATTGTGTTTGTGCTGCTTCAGCCGCATGGTATCACTATTAGCATAGATATTTGGACATGTGTACTGTTGTACACAGTGATGTTTTTGGTCTCCGTGTACTGCCAGGTGGACATTCTTGCTCACAGTGCTGTCTTGGGGGACACGGGTGACTGCAGCTGTGTCTGGTATTGTGGGCAGACACCTACGTATTTATGGTAAGTTATGCCATTCTGGAGGGGGTGCTGCAGACACCTTCTGCTGGGTCTGTGTATCCGGTATAGCATCTTGGTAGAGTGCTGGTGGGGGATCCCATACTTTTACACCCATTGACAAGACAGTCTGGGCTTATCTTGCTGTGGCAATGCCTCACAGCTGTACAGATTCGCAGAGCTTGCCCAGAGGCAGGGGCCATGGGTCAGGACATTAATCCTATTGTGGTGTATGGGCAGGTGTGTAGCCACCCATTTATTTATTTGCAGCCAGGGATAGTGTGGGCACAGAGCTTGGTGTCAGACCCTGCACATTCCATGTTGTGCATGCACCCACCCCCCTCTGTTATTCCAACCTCTTCCAGACATTATCCATACATTCTCTGATACTTTCCCTAGGAGTATCACCCCATCACAGGTGTGTGTTAGTGTTGGTCCACAGTTCATGCAGTGGGACATGGTGGATATGTTAATGTGGTTTGTCCACATGGCCTTGCATATGGCTTATGTGGAGTGTGTTATGATGTTATTTGGGTGTTCATGACTTCACATGCATTGGCAGTACGTGTGAGACACAGGCCTTTGGCAGAGGCCTGTGGGGCATTAGGTGTTGGTGCAGGCAACATGTGGCAGGCTTTTTCATTCTGTCAAGCCTATGGTCGCGGACCTCCAGACAGTATATTCCCCTGTTGGTGACAGGGTAGGTGTAATAGGTGTTCATGTAAATTCTTTCTATCAGTCTTGCTCAGGTTGTGTGGATGCTGGCAGGGTGCTATGTACAGCTAGAGACGCACCTGCATGGGACACCTGTACTGCATGCTGCAGTCTTCCACTATTGCCATGTACATGAGATATCACACTGTACCCTTTCCCCAGAGCAGGAATATGGCCAGAGAGGTACCTGTGGGTGGTGCGTGCGTGGGCTGGGTGCATGTGTGGTATGGACAGTACCTGCATCTGACACACAGATATGCATGGGGCATTCCTGGTATGCAGGCATGTACAGGTACACCAGCTGTTTCCCAATACATCAGTTCTACCTCCTTTGTGATCTGCAGGTGTTCGGCCAGACATCACTGGTATCTCCTACTACACAACCAGTTGCTGTGATGCATACCTGTATGTAAAATTCCAAGTGTGTCTCCATTTCACAGTGATGCAATGTATACTGTATGTCTGAGGTACTTTCCCCTGTGTACTGCTTGTAAATCTAGCTCAAAAGCCATGCCATGTCAGTCTTTCAGATGGTAACACATATTACCACTATACATTTACATTGGCTTACTGCTAGCAGGTGGTGTACTGGTGGAGATTGTCCTTGGCACTGCAGGTGTGAAGGCTTCTCCCTGTCATCAGCAGTACTGGGCTATGGCCACCACGTCTTACCTTGACATGCATACATACTGACCACTATCACACAATATGAAACACACACCATCCTAACACACACAGACCTGCATATTGTGTGCATGCTACAACCTATCCTGCTACATTGGCCACCTCTGGGAATCTCTGCTTCACTTGTATTATACCTATGCATGCATGTTATTACATTTCTGCACTGGATTGGGGGGGAAACTGTTACTAGATTTCTACACTGGAATGGGGGTAGGGGACACCTGACTGTTTCTACATGTCTACATGGGCGTGGGGGGCACACCTGACTGTCATTAAATTGCTATGTAGGATGAGGGGGCACAAGTGACACATGTACACATTTGCTATGACTGTACTGGTATGTCATGCACTCCATTTCATTCTGTATTGCTAACTATCATGCTGTCTAGAGGCACACCTGTGTACTACAGATTGTGGCTTTGGTTGCCCTACATATCATTGTCTGATATCCTACCCTTCAGAACTGGCATCCCACTGCCTACCCTGATGTGGTCTGTCTGTGTAGGCCTGGGGGTGGGTTAACCCTAGCCATCATTCTGGGGCCATGGCACAGGCCCTGTTAGGGCTTTTTCCACCTGTTCTGCTGGCTGCAACTGTTGTTGGGTATATGAACTGTCCTGACTGGCATGTGTGGGTCATATGGAAACACATTTTGCACAGCACATTTCCTGCAGTGGTTTTTGTCACCCTTTGTAGTACTGGCTACTATGGTGACTCCAGTATGTGGTACACATGTCAGGGTGCCACTATGGGTGTCTACTGTCTGCTGCCGTAACATTCAGCTGCCCAATTCCCTTGCATGCTCACATCCATACCATAGCTACAGGTGACAACACATTCTACTCCATTTGGCAATTGGTAGGTTGATTTACTTACCTTGTGGGTGTGCCAGACTTGCAGATGGTGCTGGAGGGCTGCCTATGTCGGATGCACATAGTACACTTCCTATACATGGTTGAACACAGGTGGTGTAATGTTTGGCATCCCTTTTACTGTATGTGAGAGTTGGAGAGAGGTGTCATTCCCTGGGACCCTACTGTGTCAGTGCATGTGCTATGTGTTGCCTCTTTGCCAAGGCCAGTGCATACTTGGCACACCTCCTTCTGCCTACTGGGGCAGACTCAGGTTCTTCCTCCTCTGGGTCACTCTGTGCCTGTGCAGGCCTTGGCATTGGTGGGGGGCTGTGTGGCCCTGCCCCATGCAGTTCTTGCTGCAGCTGTTTCCACCAGATCATATTGTGTAGCATTGCACATACCATAACAATTTGGGTACATGTAGCTGGTGAATACTGCAAGGTTCCACCAGATGTGTCCAGACACTGGAACCATGACCTGAGCATCCCAAACGCATGCTCTGTTATATATCTGGCCTGTGTGTGTGCCTCATTATGGCGTTGTTGTTCAGGTGTTTGTGCATTTCTGATGGGTGTCATCAGCCATGGCTCCAGTGTGTACACAACATCCCCCACTAGGTGACCATAGAGGATGCCCCCACTGGCAAATCTCTGGTACAGCTGTGTCAGATGCCATATGTGGGAATCATCATAGCTTCCAGGGCAGCCAGCATACACATTCATTATAATACCCTGGTCATCACATACAACCTGGCAGCTGATAGCGGAGCTGCTCTTGCAGTTGATGTAGGCCCTACCCTGCTCACCAGGTGGTGCTTTAATGCATATGTGCGTGCAGTCTATAGCACCCACTACCCCAGGGTATTCTGCTATTTGGTGGAAGAGATGCATATTGTTGGTCAACACCTCACGGGTGTTGAGGAAATATACATGTTCACTGGTATGTGCTGCCATGGCATACAGGAACTGGTGGAATACTCTGGATGCTGATGCCTGTGAGTTCCCCATGTTATCCCCAGTTGTGCTTTGGGAAGTACCTGTGGCTAGTATACCTAGGCCTACACATACCTAGGTATCCATTGGGATGGGTTTCCCTCATTTGGTTTGATGTGTCAGGTGTGGCCGGCACAGCTCTACTACTTGCTGTAGGAGGTTTCTGTCCACCCTATAGTGCTCCAGTATCTCCAGCTCATGTAGCTCCTGGTGGGTTACCTTGGGTCTGTACACTCTTCTCTCTCTCCTCACTGTGGGTTGTTTGGCAGCATGCACATCCTCACCACCCTCAGCCTCTTGCACATGTTATTCTATGTTGCCTGGAGCAGTCCTTCTCATTTTGTAGGTTTGCTTGTTAAAATTTCCCTGCTTGTATACACCGGTGGTGTAGAGTGTGGGGAAAACCAGTGGGGAAGGTGTTTGCTTAGTTTATAGTAGTGTTCTGGGCTGGGCTGGGCTGCTGCCTGTGTAATTGGCTGCTTCTGATACATATCATGTGACAGATATGCTAGTTCTCCTTGATTACCTTCCTACTGCTGATTTTCCTTCCCATTGCCCTTCTGTTTGGGCCCGAGGCCACGCCATACAAACAGAGTACTCAGATGTGCTCACTGCTGCTGTTTCCTGGTTTAACTTCTTTTCTCTTCCTGTACATCCTGGTGCATGGCACCCACACCCGCTTACACTTTGTAAAGAGTGCTGGGCAGGTTTAGACACACCCCCTAGCTTGGCTGTGCTAAGCTGGGAGCATACCCAAGCCACAGGACTCCAATCCACTTACAGTATGCCTGACACACCCACCCATGATGCCACCTATCTCCTAGTCCTGCACTCAGCTATTCATACTTTTACACTGTTGGGACCTGCCTCACATGCTGGTGAAAACCATGATTCACTATCCTTCCCCTCATTTGCATAGGATTGCCTGCTAATGCATAGTTACATGTGCCACACTGTGCCTTCCCCCTTAGCAACCACTATTCACTGGCCAGGCTGCCATTGACTTGCATGACGGACTACTGATTTTAGTTTGACTGCTTTTTTTAGGTTTATTTTCTTATTTCCCCACTGATCCCGTTTGTGCACTGCTGCACTATGCGTCAACAGCCGTGATCGGCGGATGTATAATAAAAGTTGCATTTTGTACATTTTGCACTGTTTGCAATGCCAATGGCCTTCTACCTGGCCATTGGCATGCTTCCTCAATGATATGCAGACTTTATTTAGGGCTGTCATGTCCCTGTTTTGGATTTTGCAGTACCATACTCGGTTACTAACCGAGTGCATTTCTGCATATTACGCTAGTCCTGCACACCCTGATTCCTGCTTCCTGGATGGTAGATTTACCTCATTTGCATGGTTTTCACCTGCAAATGGGGTAATTTGCAGCACTAGTGCTAGAGTACTCGCGCACGTCAAACAGGCACGTACGTGGATCGCTCAGCCACCATATTGGCAAAATTTCCTCTTACACTAATCATGCACGCCATGCAAGCTTTTGAGAATCCAGGGGTCTGTGTTTTAAATATAATTTCTTTCCTGCAACAAAAAGCAGGCAATAGTATAGGCATTTAAAAGGAACAAAGGTGAAAATAAATGTTTTCAGTGCATTCAGTCATAGATTTCTTTGTGTCTTTTTAATACACCTTAAAAGTGTTAGGCTATGGCCATATGAAAGTGAACATTTTTTAGCTAGGACATGGTTATTTGATTTGGTGAAGTAGGGATGGGACACTATTTTTTTTCATATTGCATACTTCATTCAGTACATTGCCTTCTTGGTTTGCATAACTTTTCTTTGATTGTATATACTTGGTTGCATTATTGACCAAAACCTAAATTATGTTAAAACCATATTGGTTTGAGTCTCATTCCTAGTGCTTTTTGCCTTTTCTTCTCAAAGTAACTATCAATCAGAGTCTTTATCCTGGGTATATGATTGTCAGTGAGCTTCACAGTCACGTAACTATCGTCTAGTTGTATATTAACTCTTCATTTACAGCAACATCATGGATAAAAGACAGTTTATGGTTTTATCCAATGCTTTTCTTTTAGGGAAACCATATATTTGCCAAATTCTGCAGTTACAGATAATACAGGTGTTAACTGTCAAACCTCTTCAAACAGAACATTGGTCTAAATGAGGTTTGGTAACAAACCAATTTGTTCAGGGACATCTTCAGGTGGGGTAGGTAAAAATAGTAATGTGATTAAGAGGGTAGGGGAAGAAAGCTAGTTAAGGAGGTGGGGATGAAAGGGTTAAATGGGAAAGTAGAATGATTGGAAGGAAATGAGGTAAGTGTAGGGAGGGTCTTAATGGGTTTTATGCAAGTGTTACTGGCTATGTAATCACATTTTGGCATGAACTTGCTACCCGACCTCCCTCCCTGCTTTTGGAACAATGGAGATTCTGTGTTTTTTTTATCATTTTGGGTAGGCAGAGAAGATGGGCAGGCTTGTCCCTCTTCTGTTCCCTGTTCTGTTCATTTCAATGAGCTGGGAAATGAAAGTGAGCAGTTGGACACTGCTTGATAAGTAAAAGTAAGCGAGCGGAGGTGAGGACACTGCTTATTGGTTAGATGGGAAATGAAAGTGAATGATGGAGCACTGCTTGATAAGTAAATAAGCGAGTGGGAGGTAGGGACACTGTTTATTTGGTCAGAGTAAACATGGTCATGCTGCCCTAGTTAACATTTATATGGATATTTATGCTGTGATTGGTCAGGGTGAGCAAGGTCATGCTGCACTAGTTAACAGTTATATGGATGTTTATGTTGTGATTAATAAATTGGTCAATAAAGTTATTTTATGGACGTTTAAAAAAAGGTTGTCAAATGTAATTTGGTGTGATGTGTGTTCATTGAAGGAGACTGGGACAAACAATATTAGAACTGCATTTTGCTTGTGTATGGAAATACCAGAATTCTACATTTAACAGGAGCTTAGAACTTCTATGTATGAGCTTATAACTAGCAGAATTTGATAAGCAGATTGGCTATGAAAGAAAAAATAAATTTGCTTTGAAACTATATTGATGATTTTTAGCAATAATCTGTGAGCAAAATATGCTGTTTTCTGGGCATGATTGATCAACTTGATTGTGATATTGTTTTAAAACAATACCAGAGACTCATCCCTGACCTACATAAATCCAAACAAACTTTGTAATACCTACAGTAATACCTTCAGACTCAAGCTACATTAATAAGCATTCAGTCATGAGAATATATTGGCTGTTGTTCAATTACATCACATCTTAGGCTGAAGGCTACATGTCCATCCATTTCTAGGCATAATGTTATCATGCCACCACCCCTCAAATGTTTTTAATGCACTTACAAAACTGACATGTTTGTTATGATTTGTAAAATACTTTACAACTTATATTAGTAATGCATTACATAAAGGCTTATTACCATCATGTGATGGCTAGGTAACTGAACTGTAAAATGTATTTCCTTTCAAATATTACGGTTTGGTCCTTGTGTTTGAAGGTAAGGAACAGGACAAAAAAGCTAAAGACCTTCTGTTAGTATTACACCTGTGCTACATCAACAAATATACACAGAAATGTGTACTGCAACAGTATGAAAAGTCCATATTTTATAGTTAGTATATATTTCCTGCATTTTGTGTTTCACAAAGATCTGTAAATCATTGTAATATTGGGGCAAATACTTTTGACATCACTGATATCCTTACTGGTCTCTACATTTTATGAACCTTTGCTTGCAAATTATACTGGAATCTGAGTGCATCATAATATTGAACAAACTGCATGTAGTCTAAAAAACAGTCATCACATATCATTGAAATATAAATGGTTTGTGAATACATGTACACATTGTGAAAAGAAACAATGCTGTTTGCTCTTTTGAAATTAGATTACATCTGAAACCTTGACAATGTTTTTTGACTAAAAAATAACATAAATTATTTACAATTTTCAGGTCCTTCCATTATGTGTACACTGGCCATCCCTTCTACATTTATGAGATGATATTAAATGACTGGGTGGTCACTCCTGTGACATAAGACTGAAAGTGTGTGTGTGTGCATGTGTGCATGTGTGCGTGCATGCGTGCGTACGTGCGTGCGTGCATGTGTGTGTGTTTGTGTGTGTGTGTGTGTGTGTGTGAGTAACCTAGCAAGTTTCATGCTGTCAGATAGGTGATACAAGTTGTATGAAAATGGGACACATTAGGGTGCAGTAAAGATAAAACAAAATGGTTATGTTGTGTCTTTCGGCTTTTCCCGATTAGAGGTCACCACAGCGGAACTGAACTAAACCTTAACTTTTTAAACAGGTAAAACTCAAGTTACCTACTTTCATATCTAACTTCTCTAGTGCACACTGCAGAGTGCATTCTTTTCAATCTTACCTTTAAGCATCCCTGTTACTAGCACTTTCTCTAATACCTAAAAAGATCATCTCTACTTGACTCGAAGTAGACTTTTCTCTATCTGTTAAACCTAGCACTTGCTCCTACAGTACTTATTACCTTGATACGGCACTCTTATAGATAGCACCCCAAAAAGGCAAACCCCCATTTCTCGGTCACTCACGTCCCCCGGAAACTCTTTTAAAGTTTTTTTGTCTAGTCCTTCTAGCATGTCGAGGGATCAGTTGCTAGTGCCCTCTCCTGCTCAGCTGGTGAACCTGGGAATATTGAGGCAATGTTACAATTGCCTCATGTACACAGACAACCCTCTCTTCCTCCCACAAAACACAAATACATGCGAGAGATGCAACTATACGGTCAAACTGGAGGCTGAGCTCTCTCAACATAGGACTGGCAAGACCAGTCAGGAGGAGAAGGTTACCACACACAATATAGACCCAGTCTCACATAGTACCATCACAACCTCAAATCATACACATAAACACACAAAGACATACTCGTGGCTCTGATCAAAATCTACCAAAACAGCAGAGGCCACCAAAGCAGACACCCAAACAACCACCACCTCAGAACACAACACCTGCAACACATAGACCTCACAGTCAGAGTGTCAAACAGTCACAGCCCTTAAGGCCAAACACAATGCCAGACACACTAGTCATTGGTGACTCCATAGTCAGACACACTGACGTCCGCTCACCAGACTGAGTAAGGAGAAGGTCACAGTAAGCTGCCTGTCGGGCGCTAGAATCTGCCACATAACGCAAGCACTCAGGTCTCTCAACAGCAGGTACAAATATGACTCAGTCATTGTCCACGCTGGTGTAAACGACCTGAGACGCACCTCCTTGGACTACACGAAAAGAGACATTGAGGAGCTCTCTGATTATGTAGCCCAGGCAGGTATGACCCTGACCTTGAGCAGTATCCTACCTTCACCAAGAATGATGCCACAATACAGAGATAAGATGATCAGCTTTAACAATTGGCTTAAACTCTGGTGTCATTCAAAGGGGATCCAATGTCTGTCTGCCTGGGATGACATGCTGGACAAGCCACGCTGCTCAAGGGACGGCTTGCACCTGTCACCCTGGGATTCCGGATATTGGCAAAGGCTCTTGCCACCCCATAGTGCCTTTTTAGGCAAGGCTCAAATTCTAAACCTACCACCCTAGAACACAAAAAGGAAAAACTAAGGGTAATGCTGCTCAATGCCAGAAGTCTAAATCTCAAAATGCACGCACTCGAGGCCCTTCTCAGTATGGAGAACATCGATGTCTGTGCAGTGACAGAAACCTGGTTCAAGGCTCCTGAGAGCACCCCAGCACTATCAGGTTTTACCTCTTATCATGCGTTCCGCCCCAAAATCCGGACAATACCAAGAAAGGAGGGGGTATCCATATTCATCAAAGACACCCACACCTCAAGACTGGTGGCAACGCACGATGCATCGGAGACCATCCAGGTGAAATTAACCATAGGCAAGACTGCTCTGCAAATTGTAGCATGTTACAGGCCACCCTCACAAACTCAGGAACCTCACATGGCCTTCCTGAAAACACTAGAGGGGATAAATGTATCACCAAACACCATCATACTAGGTGACTTCAATTACCCTAATATAGACTGGGAACACTACTCAAGCCCAAACACCCTAGCCCAAAAGTTCCTGGAATTCATAAACTCAAATGCCATGGAACAACTAGTCACCATCCCCACAAGAGGAGAAAACATACTTGATCTCATCATCACGAACATGGGAGCACAATGTTCAACACCGAAGTATACCCCTCACTGGTGAGATCAGATCACAAACTAATCTCGCTGGAGGTCCTCATCCCACCCCCACCTGAAATAAAAAGACCACAGTAAAGAACTTCTCGAAAGCCGACTTCACACTTCTAAAGACTAGTGTGGTCTCCTTTAAGGCCCCGAGCCGACGGAAAACAGTACTCAAGCCGCTGAATCACTTACAAATGCCTTCTACCAGCACCTGCAGGACTGCATGGATAAGGCAATCCCAAGCAAAACAAAGACTCTTTGTACCAAAGGCAAGCGTCACTCTGGTGGACCCCAGCCATAAACAAATTCTACAACAAAAGGAGGAAGCTACTACAAGATAGAGCAAAATCCTTAAAAGGTAAGACACCCTTGATCACTATAAGTAAAAAACTAAGAGCTCTCATAAAATCATCCAAAGCAAATTTTGAGAGAAAAATAGCTAAAGACTCAAAAGACAATCATAAGGCCTTCTTTAGCTATGTTAGAAACCTGGGAGGAAACTCCCAGATATGCTCAGAACTAGTTCAAAATGATGTGAAGATTACTGATCCTACAGACATTGCCAACATACTGGCTGACAGGTTCAGTGCAAACTTCTCCCCTCCCCAAAAGGAGAGATATCTATACCAAGCGATTGCAGCCCCCCCAAACATCTCCAACGCCCAAGTGAGAACTGCTCTCTCCAAAGCAAAAAACACAGCATCCATGGGACCTGATGGTGTCCCCGGCTGTGTGCTCCACGAACTCAACGAGGAATTAAACCCACAGCTAGGACAGCTGTTTAATCATAGTCTTACCTCTGGATACGTACCCAGGGAGTGGCGCACTGCAACTGTGGTCCCACTTCACAAAGGCGGTGCCTCCACCGACCCTGGAAATTACCGGCCCATTAGCTTGACAAGCCTTATCTGCAAAGCCATGGAGAGGATCATAATGGACCACATAAATAAAGACATAGGGAATTTGCAGACCTTGGATCCATCCCAGTTTGGCTTTGTCAAAGGCAGATCATGCCTTCTAAACTTGGTTGACTTTTTCAAACAGTCACCAAAGCCATTGATGAGGGAAAGGCAGTCCATACAGCCTACCTCGATCTGGCGAAGGCCTTTGATACAATACCCCACTCGGGTATCATTGAAAAACTCATCAGCTTAAATGTTAACCCATACATCACAAGATGGGTTGCAAACTGGCTGAGTGACAGAACCCACAGGGTCAGAGTTGCTGGCGCCATGTCAGACTCAAAGCCTGTCACAAGTGGTGTACCACAGGGCTCAGTCCTGGGCCCACTCTTGTTTGGCATCTACTTTTCCAAGTACAAGCAAACACAGGAGGGTTATGGCTGACAAAGTTTGCAGATGACTGCAAACTGGGCGCCATAGTAGAAAACACATCTGACACAGATATCCTTCAGAAGGGTCTCACAGAAACGGATAACTGGTGCCAGAGCCATGGCCTAAAGTTAAATGCCAAAAAATGCATAGTCATACCCTTCGGGAAAAACAAGGTTACCCCTAGCTACCAAATAGGTGGCAATCCACTGAGTACAGAAGAAGTTATCAGGGACCTGGGGACCCAGGTTGATAGTAGTCTGTCATTCGACACCCATGTAGCTAAAGTAGTTAGGAAGACCTTCTACATTGCCCACCTTATCATGAAGGGATTCTCATCTAGATCAAGGGAGGTCATAGTCTCCCTATACTCATCACTCATCAGACCAATGATTGAGTACAATGCCCCATTCGGAATGTATCTGACCCGACACTTGCAGCAGCTGGAGAGGCCACAAAGTTCCTCACCAAAAGGATAAAGGGTCTCAAACATCTGTCCTATGCTGCCCGACTGAAAGAACTCCAGCTCTATTCAGTCGCACCGCTTGCTCAGAGGTGACCTTTGCCTAACATACAAGGCCATGTCAAACCCAGATTTGATGAATATGCTTCACCTCAAAAATCTAGATCCGTCAGAGCCACAAGGGTGGGAGACTTAAACCTCGACACGGCTATTAATAGGACGTGCTGGAGGGATAGATTCATCACCCAAAGACTCCCTATGCTGTGGAATAAAATCCCGGTATATGTGAGGCAGAGCACCTCGCTGGCCTTGTTCAAGAGAAATCTTGACCAATGGATGGGAGATCGCAGATATACCCCAGGGATTACCTCAGTGTCACTGCTCAACAGAGGCACAGCAAAATAATGGGTATAGTTCCCCATACTAAAGGGGTGGCGTAAGCCACAAAACTATGGGCTAGGCTTGTAAATGCCCTCGGGCAGATAGCCTAGTATGAACCTATGAACCTATGAACCTATGAACTCCAGTCCGTTAATGATTGGCAGTTGATTTTTATGTACCGAGTTGCCAGCCCTGATGCACAACCTTCAAAGAAGGAATGCCCATTCATGCATGTCTCAACGCAGAAGACGCTCTAGCTGAGAGTCGAACCGAACAGCATCTTACTGTGAGGCAACAACAATACCACAGCACCACCACCACGGATAAACAAAATGGTTATATTCTGCTCAATTCATTAAATGTGAGCTTGGCTCTCTAATGATCAACCTGAAGACAGAAATCTGAAAGAATTGTTTCTACTACCAATCATCAACAAAATCTGGTTAAACCTCCAAGCAGATAAAACAAATAGCTAGAAGTTTAAACCAGGTAAAGGAAACATTAAAAAATCCCATATCATTGGTTTTACTCTCTCTCCCATTGCATATATACACTAACCACACAGCAGTACAATCTCAGAGAAGAAAATAAAACCTAAAATATTTGCAAGTGCATAAGCAACTAGTTTGCTAGTAGTTATTCCCCAAACTGACAGGTGATCTAATTGAGTCATTCTGTTCACCAATTGGTCAGTAGTGTAAGTTTGGCATTCAAAAATGCCAATATTGGAAGTGTTTTGCTACACTTTTCAAGGAAAAAGAGATTTTTTGGTCCTCTTTTACAAGAGGACT
The DNA here is from genome assembly GCF_019279795.1 of Protopterus annectens. Lineage (NCBI taxonomy): Eukaryota > Metazoa > Chordata > Ceratodontiformes > Protopteridae > Protopterus > Protopterus annectens. The sequence continues at coordinate 1,531,217,048 of NC_056735.1, forward strand.
TGTTTTTTTGCTCCATAATGGACAAACATTAGATTGAGGAAAAAGCTTGCTATGGCTCTAAGATAACTAGAAAGACTGATTGCCTTGCTTGCATTATTGTATTGCTAGGAATGTATAGTGTGTTTTTTTTTAAAGTTTAGTGAAGACTGATATTTTAGGTCTGTTTTTCATTCATCATTATTAGTTCCATTAATGTGGATTGTTACATATATTATTAATATCTTGTTGCTAGTTTAAGCTGATTAACTATTTATTTAGTCTCTCTATTTTATAATCTCTTTTATAAAATGGGTACATCAAATTATTTAATTTGATTGGCTTTAGCTTGTGTATCAAGTATGACTGATGAACAAGTATGAAATGGAAACAATCACTGACTAGTACTACATGACAGCTAAAATCACTCCATTCATGGAGCTGATAATCTGCATAAACATGTATATTACTTTCGAATTTTATATATCAGTCTCTATACTTGCTGCAGGGACCTTCCATAGACAGACTAGGGACACAGATATTTCTGAAGCTTCTGCTCAAGGATACTTCAAGAGTTCTCAGATGTACTCTTGGCATGTGCGGATCAGTACATCTATTTCCAGTTGTTACTTCAGGAACAAGCCCAAACCACTGATGCCTTTTATAGGGTGGCACATCCCCCTGATGTGCTTGGTGTGATAGATTATACCCATGTTACCATCCTGAGGTGCTTGGTGTGATAGATTGTGCCCATGTTACCATCCTAAGATGCTTGGTGTGATAGACTGCACCCATGTTACCATCAAGGTTCCCTAAGGTCCATGGGGGCTGGAGAGGAACTGTTATCATAAGAGGAAAAGCTACCATTCCTTCAACTTCCAGATAGTGTGTGATGCATCAGAAATGTGTCATCCCAGCATCCTGGCTGTGTCAACTATTTCCATATCTGGCACAGTAGCTCTCTTTACAGCATCTTCCTGCATGGTAGGGTGTTTCATGGTCACATGGTCACATTGCTGGTAAGTGGAAAATTTAGCTTGAATCATCTAATTAGGTATTCTTAGTAAAATGTGTTGCTTATTTCTAAATCAGTTTTTCTTTGTTGTGTGTGCCTCCATTCTCTTTTTTCCTTGTGTTTTCGAGATGATGCAGGCTATCTTCTGGAACCCTGGCTCATGACCCCTGTGATAAATCTGATGGGAGCTGCAAAAGAAAAGTATAACACTGCCCTGTCACAGACATGTATAGTCATTAAGAGAATATCTGATATGCTGAGAGCTCATTTCTATTGCCTGGATGAGTCTGGGGTGCATTTCAGCATGACACTTATACTGCATGCAGGTTATTTGCCATGTTTTGCATTTTGCACAACATGATCATGCACCATTTCACTTTTGCTGAATGTGTTTTGTTTATGGAATCTACTGCACTATGTATATATTCCTTTTGTTGTAATGTTCAGTAATTTGAAATTGGCACTTGACTGAATTGCTGAAAGAAATTGTATGCATTTAAAGATGTACTAATGCTGTTTTCCTCCATGCAGTTTTCATGAGTTGATACCAGACACAGGAATGGAAAATGTATGACAGTTCATTGTTTGTGATGTATGGTTCTCCACTCTTAGTTCTGATAAATTAGAATTTGTTTTATAGTAAGATACTGCATATCAGATTAATTAATTCTGTCATACATACCAACCCTAGTGTCATCAGAAGTAATAGCAATCATCATTTGTGCAGTGCTGAGGGTGAAGTGGCAACAGTGCTAGTGTTAATGTCAGGGTAACTGTTGCTCATGTAACCATTTTTTCCACTGTTTGTTAGATTGTCAATGGTGTATATTGTTTAATTCAGCCTCTCCTCATCCACATTTTATAGATTCATTTTTTAATCATCATTTGTGTAACTGTAGGCATTATCATTACACAAATGACACTCATAATACTGGATGAGACCTTAATGGTGGTAAACAGTGCTCTCTGCAACTTACTCCTCCACCTGTCTTTTCACATTTGATTTTTTTCTTGCATTATAAGCAATGCTATTACTCAAATGAAATTCATGAAAATGAAAATCTTTTTAGTACTGAAGTACATTGTACTCAGACATTTTCTTTCCCTTCTCCTTACCCCAGTTATATACATATATACTATTTTTCTTACATTCAAATTTACCTTAAATAGTGACATTAGTGTACTGAAATGCATGTTGTTGAAGTGAGCTATGTCATGCTTTCATTACCTGCAATATATATATATATATATATATATATATATATATATATATATATATATATATATATACACACACACACACACACACACACACACACACACACACACACACACAAAATGAATAATAGGGTGGGTGATGGTGTCCATGATTATGAAGATGTGCTGACACATGAGCTTGATGCAGGCTTGCTGCAATGGAGTGACCCACAGGATGTAGGTGATCCTACAGACACTGATGTCACAATGCTAGGTGGCTGAGACCTCAAATGAGAGGTTCTACTATTTGCTGATGAATGATGATGAGGCCTACATGTACATGAATTCTGCTGTGTTAGCTTCCCCTACCATTTCCAGACCTTTCCTGAGAAGCACTTATAGTGTGACATATCATGCCTCCATGTATCCAGACAGTATCCTGTCCTCTTCCTCATCTACAAATGACTCCTACTTAAGTCTTGTAGGTCCTGACTAGAGTAAGAATGGAGGAAAAAATGACTACTGGGTGTGCCACCACACAGCACCTGAGTGTGATTATGGCATTATCCCTTCTCTCTACCATTTCCATGTAGTGTTGAAAATCTTCACACATACCTTGCAGTACTTTGGCCATCTCTACCTGACTGTCTGTGGCACTGGACTGAACCTGTCATAATACATTTGCTGACGGAAAGCCAAAGCTTTTCCTATTGCTAAAAGTAGCTGTGACATATGTCTGCACCTGGGCCCTCTTACCATACTTAGTACAGTGGACATTGCTACATCAGAGATGGTGTCATTACTATCAAACTACAAACACTGTAAGCAGCATTGACTTCAATGTGAAACAAAAGTACATTTCCATGGAAGTAATTATCCATCCAGCTGAACTTCCACAGCTTGTTAATATTTTATGAATGCAAAACTGTTTTTTGCTTTCTTAAAAAGGTAGACATTTTCCCAAAGCAGTTGCTGCTGAACTCAACTGATCACAGTTAAATATGGTGGACTTACAGTTACTGACAGAAATTCAAGCCAGTTTACACATTATGTATGCAAATTAAATCAGTGATGATAATCTCTGTGAATTACAGTTATACATGATTGTTTATCAATATCTGGTCATATAAATGTCAGTAGCCTTTGAGTTGTTGTGGATAAGCAGCTCTAAGCTGCACTGGTTGTGGGAATGAGCTGTAGTATATTGCGTGTCCAAAGGCAATTTATGTATCCCATAGCAGTTTCAAAGAAAAATCAGTTCAGTTAGCAGCATAAAGCTTAATGAAGCACAGTCCACAGCCATCCTTCATAAAATGACCCACCTTAGCATTTCGTAACAGTAAAATCAGTTTAATTAAAGCAATGAAGCACAAACTGGAACATGCTATTAATTAGTAAGTTTAACTTACTAAATAGTAATTATGAAAGGATTACCTCAATCACTAATTCAAATCTCATGTTTCCATGAAATTTTAAATCTGGATGTCTTATGAAAATGTTACATTGCTTAATCAAACACAAATGTAAGCACATGGCAAAGTAAAGCAGTAATGACTGTTTTCCCTGAAGCCAACCTATTTCATCAGCACAAATTCATTTTAGTCAAAAAAAAAAAAAAATAGATAAAATTATGCACTTCAACCATGCCCTTGGTAAACTAACTTTGCCAAAATATCATTTCCATGGGTAAAACCCATACATGGCTGCACGGGTTGTGTATAGTCATTTTACTCCTTAGAGGGTGTGGTTCCTACACTCTGAACCACAGCTGTGCCATTACACTTTACACTTTGGAACTTCTAAATATGGCAACATCTGTGAAGGCATGAGATCAAGCTCCAAGCTTGTCCATTATGGAGATTAACTTCATGATCTACCTCATGAAGGAATCAGAAAACTGAAAATACCATGGGTGGCATTGAGTGGAAGAAGGATGACATCTGACAGAATTTGGGTAACTACCTGTCATCCCTGACAGGGCTCACATGCTCTGAGCCCCAATATTGCACAGGTATGATGATCGGCAGAGACACAAGTCTGACCAGCTGGCATAATTCGTTCATCACATTAGGGCAAGAAGGCCAGAGTACTACAATAAGTACTTTAACATTTCACTTTTTCATCTTATGTTTACAATCACGTATGTATATCTATACTTATGTGTATATATATATATATATATATATATATATATATATATATATACACGCGTGCACACACACACACACACACATACACACACACACACACACACACACACACACACACACACACACACACACACACACACACACACACACATATATATATATAGAGAGAGAGAGCAAAAGAGAGGTATATATATATATATATATATATATATATATATATATATATATATATATATATATACACACATCGTAATGACACTATGCCATTACCACAAAAGTATAAACAACTATTTAAAAATTAAGAAACATTTGCTATTTTGGAAGGAACATAGATGCTAGGCTATTCTGTGTCTTTTGGTCAGTCTTTTATTCATTTAACTCACATTTTGAGTGCTTTTGTTCGTTGTAAAGTTTTCAGTCGAACTTTATCAGTAAATAACATAAAATGAACCTAGGCTTATTATTTAACTGGTGCGGTGAGCGGCGGATGGGTTAAGGAATTCCCTAATCCACGAACCTAGGCTTATTGTTTAAATGGTGTGGTGAGCAGGGGATGGGTCAAGGAGTTCCCTAATCCATGAACCTAGGCTTATTGTTTAACTGGTGTGGTGAGCGGTAGATGGTTTAAGGAGATCTCTAACCCATGAACCTAGGTTTATTGTTTAACTGATGTGGTGAGTGGGGGATGGGTTAGGGAGTTACCTAATCCATTTAAGGACACTGGAATTGCTCAGGTTTTCATTTAGTCCTGGGGGTGTGTCAGCTTTCAGTTGTGTCTGCCATTTTATCTCTTTAACTAACAGTAAGTTGTCTATCTTCCAAAGGAGGTCAGTAATCCCTAAGGGATCTGTGACTTTTTCAATTGCTGCAAACTGGAATCCAGAAAACTGGGAGCAGGTCCTACTCTGAATAAACACAAAACAAAAAATAAACTTGTAACCAAAAAAAAAAAAAAAAATAGGCAGCAAGCTGTAGAATTCCAATCAGTTTATTGTTAGCGCTTTCATTCAGAAAATACATGAACTTCTTCAGACAAAGAAACCCCAAGAGTCCTCAGTTTCAGAAAATACACGAACTTCTTCAGACAATCAGAAAATACATGAACATCTTCAGACAATCAGAAAATACATGAACTTCTTCAGACAATCAGAAAATAGGAACATTAGAGGTGGGCCCTGGGAATTAAAACTTGAAGAAAAGGAACTTCTTTGGCAAATTAAAACATATGCACATGTTCCACCAGGGCTTAATGAATACTGCTCGATAAAATGTATTTTGAAACTGAAAGCTCTTCAAAGATGAAATTCGGTTGTATAACAACTTTTCTATTAGTTAAATTAATTTATGAATATTTATTTATACATATTTATCTTTATACATTTATACAAATTTTATATTTCCACTTGTCTGAGTTGTTTAAGTTGTTGTCTAGCATTTAACAGTATTTAGATTAACTTATACACATAAGAAAATAAGTAATAAGACTGATGTGTTGTGGTTTTAAAATTGTTGCTGATTTTTAAAAAAATCATTTATATTTATTCACATATACATTTTACCTTGTATAACACTGGCTCTTTAAATTTCTTAAATTATATTAATTGGTTTTATAATTAATTATCTCATCTTAATTGATAGTATTATTTTAACTGAGGACTCATGGGGTTTCTTTGTCTGAAGAAGTTCATGTATTTTCTGAACAAAAGCGCTAACAATAAACTGGCTGGAATTCTACAGCTTGCTGCCTATTTTTGTTTTTGGTAGCAGATCCTACTCTGCCTGGCTAGTGCATTGCAAGTGTTTCACTTCCTGATGACTCTCACATGTTCTTTTATCTGGATCCAAAGTAGTCTTGTGGTTTTTCCAATGTAGTATGCTTCACATTGACAGCATACTGCAATATAAACCATGTTGGGGATCCCACAGTTTAAATGGTCTTTTATGTGAATAACCACATATCGGGTGGTGAGATGTACCTTGGGGGTTTTAATGACAAAATCGCAACAATGGCATTTCTGCATTGGTGCATGCCTGGGCATGTGTCGATGGTGTGTGCCTACACTGCAGGCTTTTTCCTGATTCAAAGATGACTTTGAGAGGCATGCTCTTTTTTAGCAGAATTTTGGCTAGTTTCCAAGGACTAAGGCTAACTCTGGGTGCTCCGCTATGAGTGCTCAGTTTTTAATGACCATGTCTTTGACTCTGGTGGCATCTAGAGAGATGGGCAAGGGAAATCTTGGGGTAGAGAGGGCTTAACTGTTAGTTAAGGAGTTAAAATGGCAGATACAATTGTGAGCAAACACACCCCGTGATTAACCCTGAACATTTCTAGTGTCTTTAAATGGATTATGAAACTCCCAAACCCATCCCCCACTTGCCACACCAGTTAAACAAGAAGATAGGGTTGCCACTTTTTAAGTGGGCCAAAGTGGGACACGGGGTTGTGGCCAATATGACACTGACCACACTCTCTACCATGACATCACCACAGGAGCGGTGAAGGAGATGCTGTTATGGGTACGATGGATGGCTGCTGGAGTGGCTAGCTAGCTGGCTGCTGGAGTGGCTAGCTGACTGGCTGGCTGGCTGCTGGAGTGGCTAGCTGGTTGGTAGGAGTAGCAGCTGCATGGATGAATGACTGGATGGATGGCTTGATGGATGGATGGCTAAATGAATGGATGCCTGGCTGGATGGCTGGCTGGCTGTATGAATGGATGGCTGGCTGCATGAATGGATGGATGGATAGCTGGCTGGCTGGCTGCATGAATGGATGGATGGCTGGATGGCTAGATGGAGGGCTGGCTGCATGAATGGATGGCTTGCTGCATGAATGAATGGATGGTTGGCTGCATGAATGAATGGCTGGCTGGCTGGCTGGATGAATGGCTGGCTGGCTGGATGGGTATATGTATACATTTTTTGATTAATTGTACCAGCTTTTTATGCCCTTTCCATACTGTTGTGCAATCTCAGAATTAGTATGTGTACATACACACACACACACACACACACACACACACACACACACACACACACATGCTCGCGTGTACTCACACACAAACTATATGCCATTATACATTGCACATGCTTACTTAAATATATTGTTATGGTAGTATAATATGCTGTAATTTTTACTTAAGGAATTATTTGTAAGACAGTCAGAAAACTTTTAAAGTAAATGGGTCTGTGTTAGTGATTAGTCATTTCTTAATGTAGCAGTTTTGTAAGACATTCATTATTTCCAAAATAACTGCTGCATGTACAAGATGGCTGACCAGATTTGCCTCCACACTCTAGGAATAGTGGGGGACAAGGTAAAGTAGCAATGGAATGACCAGCACAGAAGTTACCAAATGTTGCACAGTTCAAGCTTTTGATTTCATAATTTAGAAGGTATCTCTCTTAAGGGCAATTTAACTGATCTTCAGGGGAAAAAAAAGAGGTAAGCATTGCAAGGCATACTGCAAATGCGGCATTTACATTACAAAATCTAAAACAATGCTTAGTATGAGAGATATAACCACTCCCATAACAGGCAATCTTGAGCCTAAAACATTTTTACAAATAGCAGGAAGTTATGACATCCTTTTTCTTTTACCTGCAGTAAACAAAATAAGGAGTGAGATTTTTAATATTAAGGAAAACAAATGTCACAGTATACACACAAATAATTCTTGCTTATGGTGAATTTGCATATGATCTGTAACAGCACACTGTGGTGATTAATAAATGTAAGCATAGTGCATAGGTATGCCAAGACATACATGATAGGAAACAAAATTGCCCGTTTTATTTTTTTCTGTACCTGAGGAAGAAATCAATTATGACAGCCACCAGGCACGATGAAGGCTAGAGAGGTTAACTGAGGATGCTAGTGATTATGCAAATATTAAGCATTTAGATAAGTATGATGTGAAGTAATTATTTGTTTTAAATTAAGCATTCAGAAGTAGGTAGTAATGAAAAATAAATGCACAAATAATCTTCCATTAAGCAACTGAAGCACAACTGATTTCAGTAGCTTATTTGCAGATTTTTTTTTATTTTTATGGCTTACCACGTCTTGTCTTAAAATTGCTTTTTTAATGCATATCAGTGGCATAATGCAGACAATATTGCCAATGTGAAATACATTATCATTTCCTACCTTAAAAACAGCTTAATAGATGCTTATAAGAAAAAAATTTCAGAATTTGTTCCCCATGTAAAAATATACCAACATTTCATATTTTACACTTGCTTTTTCTATGCTAAGCACTGTCAACAAAGTATATACTGAAGTAGCAGCAAATTATAAGTGAATTTACTTTGCACATTGTGTGTGTCTCTCTACCCACCCTCTCTCTTTTTCTTACTTTCATTAACCGTTACTTTGCATTTTTTCCTTTCCCTCCCATTTAGATTCATTTATCCACAGCTCCAGAGATCCCAGGAGCAGCCGAAACACATACCTTCCAGGTCAGGGAATGTTCACCCTATACGCACTCACTGATGTCCTCACAGTGTTAGGGCAGTGGCTCTGATCCTGTAGGCATCCTGATGTGGCACAGCCTGCTAAGCCATGACATTTTTGAGATTCAGGACTTGGTAGAGGATGTGGTGGAGTAAAGAGTGAAGAAACAGCTTAGGCCCATGAAAGATCCTTCTCAGCAGATAAAAGATTCACTGCCCCGGTCGGCTGCAAACACTGAGCCATTGCAGCCTTCACCCCTCAACACTTGAGTTTTATATTGCACAACAATCAGACATGGAATCATTTGAAGTCCTGCAGCCCAGGATGTCTCTGGCAACAACTCCTCATCACCTCCCTCCGTCCCTAATCTTTTTTCCTAGATTCTCTAACCTACTTCCTTCCCAAACACTTCCCTCTTTTATATATGTCTGTATAGATATAGATATATCTATACATCTATGCATATATATATGAAAATAGGAAGGTCTATCAAATGCCAAAAATATCAAAGCCCTCCACTCCTTTCTCCTCCAGCAAAACCCTCTTGATGTGTTCCTTCTGTGTATCCCTCTTTGTTATATCTCCCATTTTTCAATCTTTACAATCTTCCCCTTTCCCATCTTTTAACAGAGACAGACACAAAAATAACCACTATCACATATCCATAATCTGATATGTTAGCAAAGTATTGCATCAATATTTATTTAGATAGAAATAATAGATCACAGTCAGCTGCATCAGAAAGATATCAGATTTAGAATGGCACCTCAACCATCATGTTGCCATGCTCTTTTGCAGATATATTGATCCAGACTTAAAGTTATAATTTTCATGCTCAGAAACATAAAAAAATGTTAGTATATCTCAGCAAGTATGTAGGAAAGTCAGCTATGTTTCGTAGGCAAATGTATCCAAAATTATGTCAGCTTTCAGATGATAGAACAACTATCATGTTGCCAAGGTTCCTTAAAGGTAGTGAAATAAATATAAGAGCAGGCTTAATAATCTTATATAAATTATTATTTCTCTGTGGGTGCAGAAGATAGACCCAATGGTATCAGGATCAGTTTATTTTGGCTGACGTTCACTTTAGAATTATGCCTCATCCACCATGTTTCATTTTTTCATTATGGAGATAATAGCACAAATGTGAAGAATACCATCATTGTTATCATCTGAGACATAAAACATTATATCATTGTGGCAGTGCTAGACAGATATAAAATGTTTTATTGAGCCACACATGACCTACACACAGACCATAATGAAATTTTCATCAACTGCACAGAGTAGAAGAATGTTCCAAGTACTGCTATGAATACTGTAGGAGGGCAAGTTCTATCTTCGGCACGCTAGGGCTTGATGAATCAGAATTGCTGAATTGTGTTTTGATGGATATCTGACAATGAATTGAGAGCTCGTAAAAGTCAAAGTGATGAGGTGAATTATAACAGAATGTGTGTGTGTGTGTGTGTGTGTGTGTGTGTGTGTGTGTGTGTGTGTGTGTGTGTGTGTGTGTGTGTGTGTGTGTGTATCTCCATGTCAGTGCAGCTAGGTGCAGACTGTGCCTAGAGTATTGCAGTGCACATCTGCTGACTGACCCAAGCACTGACCATTTATGTGCAGGGCTATAATTCAGGCACAATTTGTACATACCTGCACTGACATACAGATCACTGGTACATAGTATAACTTTGAAGATTTCATGCAGCAATGCCAATGTGTCCAGGAGACAATGGAGTCCAGAAACAATGGATTGGTATGTCTTATGAAGTCTCTAGTAGCACATGATGGTATTAGGCCAAGCTCTAAGTGAAGGACAGTGAGGTCTATCCTCACTGCCATAGCCACGAGTGTCATCTATGCCCAGGGATATGTGCATACTTCAGGTGGATGCCAAGGCAGGCCTTCTTTACCAGAAACACAGTGGTGTCACAAAGATGTGAGACATGGGTGCATACTATCTCTGGGTGAAGATATGGGGATTCCTAGCGTACCTGCAAGCAATTATCTCCTAGGTGGCCTGGTGGAATTCTGTTGCACAAGAAACAACAGTAGAGATGATTTGCATGCCATATGTGGGAACCTCCTCCTTTGCCAGAGTGTTGTACAGATACATTTGTCATTGGAAAATGAGCTTTACATACTGCATTCCTGTTGATGGAATGATAGCCCTTCCTTTTCATATATAAATGCCCTTCAACACAAGATTCTGCCACTTATCACATGTGCAACTCTCAGTACTACAAGGAGGTGGGTGATGTCATAGAAGTCACACATGGCAGTGATGCTCTCTGTTACACAGTTAGGAAAACATATATGCTCATCCTTGTGTAGTAAAAATGTATCCAGTACTTTCTAAGATATTCTGCAGGCCAGCACATGCAAGCAACACGGAAGGATTGTGGCTGACCAAGTTCGCAGATGACTGCAAACTGGGCGCCATAATCGACTCTCCAGCCGACACAAGCATCCTCCAAAAGGGCCTCATAGAAACAGACAAATGGTGCCAGAGCCATGGCCTCAAGCTAAATGCCAAAAAGTGTATAGTCATCCCCTTTGGCAAAAACAAAGTGCCCACAAATTACCACATATGTGGTAATCCATTAAGTACAGAAGAAGTAATTAGGGACCTGGGGACCCAAGTTGATAGCAATCTCTCATTTGACAACCACGTGGCCAAAGTGGTTAGAAAAACATTTTATATAGCCCACCTAATCATGAAGGGATTCATATCTAGATCTGGGGAGGTCATCATGCCTCTTTACTCATCCCTCATCAGGCCCATAATTGAGTACAATGCCCCTTTTGGGATGTACCTTACCAGACACCTACAGCAACTGGAAAGACCCCAAAAGTACCTCACCAAGAGGATCAAAGGGCTCAAACAGATGCCATATGCTGCCCGGTTAAAGAAACTCCAGCTCTACTCAGTGGCATACAGCCTGCTCAGAGGCGATCTGTACCTGACGTATAAAGCCATGTCCAACCCGGAATTAATGGACATGCTGCACCTCAGAAAATCCAAATCCCATCGAGCTACACGCTTGAGAGACTTGAACCTCAGCACTGAAATAAATAGGACATGCTGAAGGGACAGATACATAACCCAGAGGCTCCCTTCACTCTGGAATAAAATCCCAGTCCAGGTTAGGCAGAGTCCCTCATTGACTCTCTTCAAGAGGTATCTTGATGAGTGGATGGGAGATCGTAGGTTTACCCCGGGTATCACTTCTGTGTCACTGTTAGACAGAGGCACAGTATACTAACCTCGAAAAAGGGCATAGCAAAATTAATTTAAAATGGGTGGTGAAAGCCAAATACACTCTGGCTAGGCTTATAAATGCCCTAGGGCAGATAGCCTAGTATGAACCTATGAACCTATGTAATATATGTAAGGTTTTACATCTGTCTCAGAAAGGTCCCTTTAGAAAGATTATGAAAAAATGCACAAATGTTGATTTCCACTGACAGAGACAGTCTATGCATTCATCCAGATCAGTTTTGTGGGACACACGTCAGCCAATATTTATATCATATCTCTATCCACAAAATTGTAACTAGATTATCTGCTGCCCTGTGCATAGCCCAATATTGTTATCCCCCTTAGCTTCATATAAATTTAATAACTTTACTACTTCTTCAGTGTTTCAGTTGTGACTGATATGCAGTATCAGGATTCATTTTTGAATACTAGTACTACACACAGGCACATTTGACACCTGTTTATTGCACTCTCTAACCTATTATGCCTGGGGCAATTGCCCCTTCATCTTGCCCAAGTTACACATCTATCCACATGGAATCAGTCAGTCAGCTGTTAGTCAGAAAACCAATAGCATTTTATCCTCCTCTGCTTGTACCATTTTCAAGTGTGGTATCTGTCACCATGTTGTGATCTCAAATGAAGCCTAATGATACTTACTTCAATCAATTTTTGCTGTGCTACAGTTACTGCTTCTTCTAGTATTCTTGTTGGTTCTAGCTCCAGAAATGCTGCGTTGCTTTTTAGCTAAACACTCTGAAGCAACCACTTGCATTCCTTCACTCCTGATTATTATGAATTGTGACTTACTTTTAAAGACCCTCATTTCCTTCCCATTATGCACGTATTTAAATGGCAGCTCTTCATTTGCATGTCATTTGCATATCCATATCACCACACCTTTTTGCTCATTGCCCTTTGACACTAGCTGGTTCTATGAATCACTTCATGGCTGCACGTGCTCTGTTTTGGTGCAGTACCATGCTGTGTAGCAATATGACTATGAAAAATGGCATTTATGTTGTTTCAATGTAACTTTCCTTCAGTCTATTATTGTGTTCTAACCCTCCCAGGCAGAACCTCTATCACAAGTTTCCACCAATACTTGCATGATTCAAACAGTTAAAAAGTACATGTCCTTATTTGTTTCATCTGGTTAAAAGAATTATTTAAACATTTGGAAGGACTTTTAGTACAACTTTGCTTTTGAAGAAAGGATATTATTTTGGAACCCCTCCCCCGTGTGTCCTGGCTGGTAAGTATGTAATCAAACTGCAAAGCCACCACTTTTATAATTAATTTACATTTACATGCAGCTTTTAAACTGTGAAAAGACAGTTGCTATGTATTTTAAAAGTATTGGAAAGGTAGTGAAAAAAATAATAACAAAAACTAATCAGGCCATTTTATAAAGTTACTTGACCAAAGGGTGACAGTGGTGCAGGAGATAACATTGTTGCCTCACAGCAAGAAGTTCTCTGTTTCACTTCTCATCTGGAGTGCCTTCTGTACAGAATCTGCATGTCATCTCTGTGTTTGCATGGGTTTCCTCTGGGTGCTCTGGTTTTCTTCCACATTCCAATGACAGCAGTAGATGGATTCGACACTCCAAATTGGCCATAGGTGTGTGTAGGAATGTGTTTTATGGAAGAACAGCCACAGCAGGGCTAGCCACTTGAACCTTGGCTATAGAAGAGTATCATTATTAAAGTGACACCCTGAACCCATGAGCAAAAATGACAAAAACTGATGATGGATTGACTTGACCAAAATATTTATTTAACATTTGGTAAGCAGGAAAGCCCAACTTGGAACTAAGCTAATTTTCAGCAGAGGCCTGGGGAGAAATGCTTCAAATGCATGTCTTTGTAACATGGGAGGAAATCCACACAAACATGGGGAGAACATACAAACTCCACACAGAAGGCACTCAAGCCAAGAACTGAACCAGAGAACCTCTTATTGTGAGGTGACAACACTAGCACTGCACCACTGCTCCATCCTTGACCACCTTGACCAAAATAAGATGCATATAAAATGTGTAAAACAGAACACTACTTGGGAAAATCAGAAATAAAAAAGAACAATACCTTAGTAACTCTTATGTTTAAGAGACCATTTATTCCTGTGTGATTTTTAGTGGGAGCTCTGTCATGGTCCTGACTGCTGAGCCCAGCAAGGGAGCAACAATAGTAATCTAAATGTTTGAGTCTCATGTCAGAAATTCTTGGGCAGTTGTTTTGATAGCCATCATCTTATTTGTTAATGCAGCATAATCTTTTGGTTTTGGAAAAAAATGGTGATTCTGTTTCCCTATTTACTGTTCATTGCCCATGAGTGCATTTATTATTTTTAATAATGTTATTATTATTATTGTTATGCCTGCCACCACAAAAAATCTCTCTTTTACACTATCACACTTTACTTCCCTTCCTGAGACAGAGTGTCCCAACCCTCTCCCACCCTATATCTATATTATTTTATTTTTACATGCAAAATGACAGTATAACAATTGGGAAAATCTAGTTGTAAAATTTTCTTTCCATATATCTTCAGCATTTTCTTATTTTATATAAAGTATTTGAGTAATCTGGTATGAAATTAATTGTTTTGTTTCCCCGTGAAAACCTCTCTGTTTTCTGCTGTTCTTTATAATAGATTATGTACCCTAAAAAAATCTATTAAGACATGTCTAGGAAGCTCAGAATTAGCATTTCTGGGTCGCACATAATGTACTCTTGGCCATAGGTGTGCATGTGAGTGCATAGTATGGTGGAAGAACAGCAGCGACAGTGTTAGATACTTGGTGGTGTGAACCTTGGATCTAGATAGTAGTCACTGTTGAAGAGGGACCCTGACTCCATATGCAAAAAGGGGAAAAAGAGATGATAGATGGACCTGACAAAATAAAAAAAGTGTAAAGATGAATGCTTTATGTCATATGTTAACCTCTGATTTAAGTTAAACAACTTAGCTAGAAGAATATTTTCTGAGATGACAAGAATTCTTTTTCCGCCTTGTCTTTTTATCTAAGTAATCTATTTTCTGTTGTATATTTATATGCTCAGTGTTAGCAGTTTTATTTTCTTCTGGGATGACAAAGATTCTTACTCCTCCATGACCTGTTCTCTAAGTGAACTATTTTCTTTTGTAACCAAAAAACATGAACACACAATGCCATATTTGCCATAACCAACCGCACCAAGTGTCTAACTAAGTCCACACTGTTTACTAGGATATAAACAAACAATAGTAATAAAAACCAAAGTAAAACTTTCCCTTAGTGCTTTCATCCCTATTAACATCCAGGGACTTCATCAGTGTAAACTCTTACACTGCACCTACCTCCTTTATATATCATTATCAATGTAACATAATTATATCAATCAATCAATATTGTTATTCATAGCTACCCACTTAACCATCAAGAGCATTGATGTGAAGTGAATTCAGAATATGTAACCACAGTGAAAGTTATAGAAATTCATAGCCGGCCCTTTACTAATCAAACACAATCTGTTGATTGACTCAAATAAACTGTTAAACTCATCTTCCAATCATTTTTTTAAATGATTACAGAAATAAATGATTATATGTAATAAAAATATATATATTTTATATATATATATATATATATATATATATATATATATATATATGTTCGACTTTCATATGGACGAGACCATATGATCGAACATGTGAAACACTGACCATGTAAACTAAACACCATAACATACAAAAAAAAAACACTTACTCTGTTTAGCAGGGGGGCAAGCCCCCTGCACCCCCGCACACCTCCTCCTACTTAACTATACCAACACCGAGATTGCACTACATTGCGGTAACGGGAAATCTTCCCGTTCCGCACAGTATGGAGATCTCCATTCAGATCAGTCGAGCTTTTAAAAGTTCGATCATATGGCCTCTGCCATAATGAAAGTCGAACTTTTAAAAGTTCGACCATCTGAAGGGGACCTATATATATATATATATATATATATATATATATATATATATATAGAGAGAGAGAGAGAGAGAGAGAGTAAAAAACACAAACATGAGCACTCTTAATTGTTTGAAAATAAACAAATGAAATAAAGCTAGCCCTGTATTTAAGCAATGGAAAAATAGAGATGTAATCATTTAAACTGGGACTTGTAAGGGCATCCAACCTTACTTGCCAAATAAGCTCCTTCCTTAACAAAAAATTATCAATGTCACCATTCCATTCATTAAAAGATATCTGATCTATAATAAAAATAAGTATTTTTTTTAAATTAACACATCTGAGTGCCTAAATAGGGCATTCACTGGGTTGCATTTCCTGATGCCATTTATATGTTCCTTAATTCTGTCCTTCAGTTTTCTTTTCATTTTGCCCACATATAATGCAGGGCAAGTAGAACAGATTGCTAAATGCACAATCCTAGAGTTATTGTAACTAAGATGTCCTGGATAAGGAATAGTCCTTTTATAATTTATAATGCTAATGTAGGGACCCTCATGTATATATCTACACATCTTCATTCCCCACACTTAACCATCTACTTTTTCTTTGCATCTCGCTTATTAGGATGAAATTGTATAATGTTCTTGAGATTAAATCATTTGCTATAAACTATGTTAGGAAAAGTATATAATTTTAGTTTTAAGTCAGGGGTAAAGATGTCCCAAATCAGCCTAACCTCATGAACATATGCATCACTGTCTGTACTGAAATATATAACCAAACAAGGTTTATCAGAGTCAAATTGTAAACCCACTTCAACTTTAACTAGTTTAGAAGCAGTACCCAGTAATGGATAAACTTTATATTGTCTGCCAAGGGTTGCTTCATTTTTTAAGGTTCAAAACTAAAGTGTTTGGGTATCCCCTAACCTGGAACATATTTAAAGTGTTCTCAGCCTCCTCAAAGAACCATTCATCTTCACAAATAATTTTAAAAAGTCTCACTGTTGACCCTTGATAATACCCCTTTTCTGATGCAATGCATAACAACTAGAGAAGTATAGATATATGTTTCAAAAGGTTCTGTTATGGTAAATATTAGAAGTGTATTTTTATAGCCTCCTGTCTTTTCAAGTCTGGGCATCCAAATAGTTTATCTTGACAGCCTAAACCTGATACATAAATTTCAAAAAAGGATGTAGTCCTTTTCAAATAATCTATAAGCTTACATAGCTCATCCCTGTCATCTCTGCAGAACATTAAAATGTCATTCAGAAATCTGTAATAAGCTAGTGCCAAACAAAAAATTGGTTTAACATTGGGTCAGATCTGTGTTGGCATATGTAGAGGCACATGCGGCCCCCATTGCCACT
>NC_056735.1:1531574424-1531584424 GCF_019279795.1 Protopterus annectens
ATCTGCAACAGAGGCAGCCTTGGCTTGCACACATCTTACAAACCATGGAATGTATCACATATCGAAAAGGTAGCACTCAGAAGTGGGAGAAGTAGCCTTACCTCACCATTGCATATACCATGGCAAACAGTGCAGACAGTCATGTATGTGACTATGAAGTATGAGACAATATTAATGTAGAAAATAAACAGATGCCCATCCAAAACAGATGACAACACATGTTGCAAACTGGTCGTGGAAGCTGCCCAGAAACATGCAGCAACACTGATGGACTTGCAGGAATGTCTAGCAAGAACTGCCTGTGCAGTACCTGTGTCAACAATTGCCTGGACTCTGCCTAAGTGTGGCCTGTGGGGTAGGGTAATCAGACAGAAGAGTTATTCCACAGGAAACATCATCTAGGGTGCTCTACAGGTACCATATGCATAACATCATCTCCCAAAGGCATGTGTTGCAATGTGCGATGGTCTACTGAGACCAAGGCTGAAACCTACAGACGGTACTAATAAAGATACATGTGGTGCGCAAGCAACACCTCACTCCACCTTAGGCCCACCATCCCCAAATGCACCTTGCTGGTGCCAATGTACACCTTTAGGTTTGCTGTTCATTATCAGGAACTAGGCCAGTAAACATGGTGTTCTGAATTTGGAACACTTCAAAATGACACTCATGTGTGGTCCATAGTTGTCAAGCATTTGCAATAAGGCTGAGGATGGGTTGGGGTGTCATACTGAAATACAACAGTGAACTGAAGAATACATCCAATGCTCCCTAATAATGGCTTTATCTGAACACAGTCAAGTTTGTGCCAGACATAACCCTGACTCCACAGCAATAGTGAAGGCACTGTGTGACCTCCAAGGGCTGTGCACTTGCAATCCAGCAGAGTTAGGAGACATTTGTAGGGTGGAGTGACCAAATAATGGCAAGTGAAGATAGGCTATGCTACTATACCCCTTCAAGGAATAGTGACTGCTGTAGTTCACTTAACAGGTGCTGCAACAAACCATCATGTTAAGGGTGTGCACACTTATGCAACCCACATATTGTATGCATTTCAATCAGCATCTGCACAACTAACACATTTGTTTAATACTGCATTTGATTGCACAGGTCATATGTGACATATCAGGTGTGTGTAATGTTAACATATGCAGTACTGTGGCCCCATTGCATATCCTGGAAGAGGCTGGCATGTCAATAGGGGTGTGTACACTCCTCATAGCCACAGTAAGCTTTGAAGTTTGTAGATGTAATTGGATTTTATTGCTCATACATGCACTGCTGATTATGAGATCTGCAAATCAGAGGTCAGGCATTCACTATTGACATCTGTCCTCATATCATCCCAGATATGTGCCAGACAAACACATATGGGCTGTGAGCAACAGAGCAAACATAACTGCCACATATATACACATTCAGCAATGGTGCGTACACTCGTGAGGTGTGGTGCACAGTACATACCAGGGTGCTGAACAGGTTCACAGCAATACTGTGTTCATGGGTGCAGTGTGTTCCAGGGGAAGGGGCATGACCTGCTAACATAACTCATGCATCACAGAGATGTATAATGTTGGTAACAAGGTTTGACTATAGCTGCAGTGCATGCTTTTGAGTGCCATATGTCATGCATGTTGACTGTTGGGTAATGAGAGGTCTGTGTAATATCTTTGTGCCACCTCACCTGTAAGTGTGTGTATGTGTGTGTGTGTGTGTGTGTGTGTGTGTGTGTGCGTGTGTGTGTGCGTGTGTGTGTGTGTGTGTGTGTGTGTGTGTGTGTGTGTGTGTGTGTGTGTGTGTGTGAGTGTGTGTGTGTGTGTGTGTGTGTGTGTATCCCCCTGATTTTTTTTTGCTAATTGTATCTATGGTATGGATGTGAGCATGCAAGGGAATCAGGTGGCCGAATGGGATGGCAGCAGATAGTGGACACCTATATAAGCAGCATGAAATCCATAACAAATACTGGTGTCAACAAAGTAGGCAGTATTAGACAAGATGACAAATCCCACTGCAGTACATGTGGTGGCTCAAATGTGTGTCCACAGGACACACACATGCATGGCAGTGAGGCTCACATACCTAACAACAGCCTCAACCAGCAGGACAGTTATAGATGAGCATAAATAAAGGCTGTGCTAAGGCCTCCAATTGATGGCAATGGAGAACAGCCCCCCTCCAGACCTACACAGACAGACTACAACAGGTCTGGCAGTTGTATGTTAGTTCTGAAGGGTAAGAAGTCTGAAACTGAAATATAGGTCAATAAAACCTAATATTTGTGCTCTCCTGATATGCCTCTAGTCTGCATGATATGTCAGAATACAAAACAAAATGGAAGCCAACAGAGTACCTGAAATGCTAGCACAGTCATAGCAAATGTTTACAGTTGTCAGGTGTGCCCCCCTCCCCCCCACAATCTTATGTAGAAATGCAGTAACATGTACATGTGGGATTAATAACAGTGGAGCACAGATTACCTGAAATGGCCCAATTTAAAGGATAGATTGTTGCATGTGTACAATAACCAGGGGTCTGTGTGTTAGGTTGTTGTGTGGTGTATATTGTGTGGAAGTGGTCAGCATATTGCATGGAGGGTTGTGTCTCGGTGGCCTATGGCAGTACTATTGATGACAGTGCCAGGTTCTGACAACTGCAGTGCCAACCACAATGCATCCCAGCAAGACCCAATTCAGCAGTCATCCATACTCACTCTTCAGATGTCAATATGTGTCACCATCTGAAAGATGGGCATGCCATGAATGTGGGCTCAGACATACACACAGTACACAGGTGGAAGTACCCTAGACAGAGTACATAAAATGTAACTGTCAGCTGCACACACCTTTAGAATTGTGCATACAGGTTAGCAGCACATTAGTTGTCTGTGTAGTATGGAATACTGATGTAGTCTGGCCAATCACTGGCAGACCACAAAAGGCACAGTTATGAAGTAACGAGAGACTGGCTATGTCCCCACACAAGGCAGCATAAGGGGAATGCCCCATGTATATCTGTGAGTCAGCTGCAAGAAGCTTCCATATCACACATGCACTCAGGTCACCCCACCATCAGCCACAGGCTTATCACAGGTCATATCCCTGCTGTTGGGAATGAGTACAGTATGACCCCTACTTCTATATGGGAATACCCACAGAATGCAGCATGCTGAAGAGGTGTCCCATGCAGGTGTGTCCCTAGCTGTAAGCAGCACACTGCCAGCATCCAGAACAATGGATTAATATGGACAGGAATTATTGCCATTAACACCTCACACACGTACCCTGTCACTACAGGAGAATCCAGTGGCTCACAGCCTGGGACTGTAGGAGTGATATAATGCATTGGCCTGCTACAGATGGCCTGCATCACTACCAAATTCCCTACAGTCCTCTGTCAAAGGCCTGTGCCTCACCAGTACTGCCAATGTATGTTATCTCATGGGGTCCCAACCAACAACATAACACAGTCCACAGAAGACAAATGCAAGACCATATCAACAAATCCCAGTAGCATGCCCACCGTGTCCTACTGCATGAAGTGTGGACCAGCCCCTAAATACCGGTGGGATGAAGGGAAAACTATAGGGATACTTCTCAGATATCGCTTGCATAATGTTAGGAAGAGGATAGAGTAACAGGGTGGGGGGTGCAGAAGCATGGATGCCATGGATTGTGTGAAGTATGAAACTCTGATGTGTGCCCATACTACCCCTGCCTGCAAACCCAGTAATGGGTGGCTACAAACCTGCTCGTAAACCACAATGTGAAGGGGAACTGACCAGATATATTAACCCTGCCTCCTGGGTAACCTGGGTGAATATGTACAGCTGAGAGGTATGGCCACAGCAGGATATGGCCATTCTGTTATGTTGATAGATATACAAGCAGGGGACCCACAGCCACCACAGTACCAAGGTGCTGGACCATTTACACAAACCCATCAGCAAGTGTCTGCAGCTACCCCTCCAGAATGGCACGAGTGTGCAAGAATATGTAGGCTGTAGACCACAGTACTGGACACAGCTTCATTCATCTTGTATTTCCCAGGAAATAACTGTGAGCAAATAAGTATATCTGCCAATAGTTGATGACATAATACATCACAGTGTAAAACAGTACATATGTCTGAATATCTCTGCTAACACCAAACATGTAACACAAGCAGCACAGACACAATAGTTACAGTATCCCACTATCTTTTGCCCATTGTGACTCAATTGCCAATCTATCTACAGATATCCTGCTGAAACAGGTTGCTAGCTTTAGGTGTAGAACACAAAATCCTGGACTGGAGTACAACCTACCTGGAATGGATTCACACACTCAGTACACAAGGTCATACTGCGCATGATCCTACACTTAGAAAAATTAAGCCCATGTCTGACAACAACAGTGGACTATACATATCTGTCAGAAGCAGATGTCTGTGCACACACACCACATTGCACACCATTCATGCTTTGCACACACACTGGATAGGAACACTTACACATATCCAAGGCCAACACACTATAATAGGTCAAACATACACACCACAGAGATGTGGGGAAGAGAGAGACAGACAGTAACAGAGAGATTTCCGTCATGAGGCCTGTCCCACCCACCACACATCCAATTGGCCAATATCACATGATGTGCCAATGTCAGTCACTGTAGACATTTGCTTTTGGTAGCCCTCAGCCCTATAGTGTCTATGGTGCTTGTGATAACTGTGCAACCTGATAGTACAAATCAGTATTTATCTAGTATTTGTATAGCCAGTCCTGTCAAATGTAAAGTTGTGTGTGACTGAGTGTCGTGTTTGTGTTTCCAGAGGAATGGTTTATGGCCCATTCACACACTACACTTTCCATTGCCCATGTTAGCACTTATGCTGATGTCAATCACCTTGAAATAACCCTCTGGCCAAGTCTTAGCCCCAAAAGCTCCATGGTGCTTGCGATAACTGTGTAATGCTGTAGTGTAACATGCTAGTTAGGTATGAATTCTAATCCTAAACATGGTAACTGTGAAACTCTGTGTGTTTGTGTGGAGATTAATGATTTTGAGGCCATTCACAGTCACTACACCTCCCATTGCCCTACTTTAGCAAACCTGCTGATGTCAGTTACCTTGAAATACCCCTTTGGAGAAAGGCCAGCTCTGTAAGCTTTGTGGCATGTGCAATAACTGCCTAATGCTATAGTGTAACATACTAGGTAGGTGGGAGATTTAATCCAAGACATGGTAACTGTGAAACTGTGTATGTGTCCTTGATAATACCAGATATTATGGACATTCACACTTACTACTCTCCCCTTACCCCTCCTTTAGCACTGCTGCGGATGTTAGTCACCTTCAAAGATACCTGTTGAGTGCTCTCCGACATGTAAGCTCCATGGCGCGTGCCATAATTGCAGAACAATGTAGGAGCAGAAACTGCATAGGTATGGGTTTAAATCTCATCTATGGCAAGTGTTTGTGTGTGTACTTCAAAGATTTTGGCTCCATTTACTCCTAGTACACATCTCAGAGTCTGAGTTTAGCAGTCCTGCAGATATCATGCACCTTAGAAGTACCTGTTGCCAATCCTAAACCATGTCAGATCAGTGGTGCATGTGGTAAATGCGGACCATTATGTTATGCATGTGGTAAATGCGTAACATAATGGTCTGTAAAGATTGTTAGATAAAGGTTTGAACCTCACCCCTGGCAAATGTAAATATGTGTTGAAGGTACAATTATTTTTGGGAACTCTCACCCACTACATCACCCAATACCAGTATTTACAAGGGCTGGTGATGTTCCTCACCTTAGAAGTACCTTGGGACAGCATCCATTCTATAAGCTCTGTGCACATGTGATAAATCTGGTACACTATAGTAGCAATACATAGGTAGGTAGGGGTTTGGATCATGGTACTGTCAAGTGTGTGTGTGTGTGTGTGTGTGTGTGTGTGTGTGTGTGTGTGTGTGTGTGTGTATCTGTCATCAGTATCCTGTGTGGAAGTTGGTGTGATTGTGTAATAACAGGATGCATTGTGGGGTGTGTTTTGCTAAAATATTATGCTGAGGACCTAGTATATGTCACAGTGCCTATCTTACAAGGACAACAAATGTCAAACACCAGAGAGGCTGGTGTAGACAATCCATAGCCCTACATGTGACATTGTGGATTGGTGAACAATATTGGCAGCCCTTCTATTACTCAGAGAACACTCTCCACCCATATCTCAAACAAACACACTTCGGTAGGCAACAACCACTATATTGATGGTTCCCTGCATATTGCCTTACAGATAGTAACCACTGTGCGATTGCAGTGGACTACCTACCTGTTGACCAAGACAGTGCCACTGACATCAGAAAGTACTGTGATGCGTTACATCTCCTGACTGAGCGTGTGTTATCCAGCAAGGAAAAGGACATGGCACCCTGTTACAACCCCTCAGTAGGCAAATAAATGCTTACAGTGGCCCTTTTGCTATGCTCCACACTGGACGCCTGCAACAACTGTAGAGTCTGCAAATGTAACCCATAAAGGGAATAACATGCCTTATACACATGCCCTGTATGGACATATGCCACTAACTCCACTGAATACCTGTATCATGCTGTCAATGTAGGTGCAAGCATGACCTCATTTACATAGGCAGGTCTCACCAAATGAGGTCAGGAATGCTACATCAGAAGATAACAATCTGTCCACACAACATGCCCCAGAGACCTCAAGTACACTTCTACACATCAAAGAACATGCATGTGGGACATGTGCACAACCCAGACACTGTCCATGTTATGGAATATAGATCACATACATGGGAAGCAGTGCAAATCACTGGCCACCCTCAATAATAACTCAGATGAGTGGATGGTGAATACAATAACCACCAGTGGGGGCCACTCCAGGGACTACATCCCTGAGCCACACTGGAGACCACTGTCATGTGGCCTGATGCCAAGGTATTCCCTTTGCCTAGCCTTGTACAGCCTTCAGGTCCATTCACCTACTACACATCTGTTAAGCAATGAACCTATGCATCTCAGTACTGGCAAATGTGTGTATGTGTTTGTGTGTGTGTGTGTGTGTGTGTGTGTGTGTGTGTGTGTGTGTGTGTGTGTGTGGAAAGAGATTAATTATTTTGAGGCCATTCACATTCACTACACCTCCCATTGTCCTACTTTAGCACACCTGCTGATGTCATTTACCTTGAAATAACCTTTGGCAATGTTTCAGCCATATAAGCTCTGTGGTGCTTGTGATAACTGTGTAATACTGTAGTGTAACAAACTAGTTAGATAGGAGTTCTAATCCTGATCCTGCCAACTGTGATAATGTGTGTGTGTTTCCGTGAGCGAGTGTGTGTGTGTCTTCATTGACACCTGCTTTTGTGGATATTCATACTTACTAAACTTCTCTTACCTCTCCTTTAGCACTGTTGCTGATGTCACTCTCCTTCAAAGATACCTTTGGACAGCTCCCCAATATGTAAGTTCCATGCTGTGTAGAATAACTGCATAACACTGTAATAGCAATACATAGGTAGGGGTTTGAAACTCAGTACTGGTAAGTGTAGGTGTTTGAATCTCAGTCCTGGTGAGTGTTTGTTTGTTTATGTGTCATCAGTATCCTGTGTGGGTGTTGATGTGATTCTGTAGTGACAGGATCCATTGCAGTGTGGGTTTTGCTACATAATTTTATTGAGGACTCATATGTCCCATTGTCCACATTAAAAGGCCAAAAGTTTTCAAACACTGTAGAGGTTGTTGTAGAAAATCCTCAGCCATAAATGTGTACAGCCATGTGCAAATACTATGTGGCAGTATGGATTACTAAATACCCAGATACCACTCTCCACCCACTGATCATACACAAATTGGCAGCTTGAGTATTGTAAGTAATGCTCATGATCAGCTGATGGCCTGTGCATGAATTACAGTCCCCTACTTGTTAATTGCATGTGGAACAGCTGTGGTATCATTCCTATAGCCAATTTCATGGAAACACACTCCTATAACTAAGCACTTCATGTGGGTGTTGGCCCTTTTCCTTCACTGTGAGCAGGACTTCATGTGGGTGTTTGACAAACAGCATCACAGAGGGTAGTTGGAAATACCTCTTACAACATACATTGTGGAGTCAGGCCAACAAACATGAGGGGGATATTCCGGACATGGGGACAGAATGTAAGTATTGCTGTTCTACATTTGAAGTAATATTGGTTTAACAGGGTTTGTGTGGATATGGCTGTTCTACATGATTTAAAGTCTGGCATGACAGTGTTATGTGGTTGAGGAAACTCTCACCTGTAGGGCTATCTGTAGACTGACCAGAGTTTGGAGTCTTACATGTGGTGTGTTACCCACACATTTCTTATCTTTAGAAATGCAGTAGCATACTCTAATGATTGCAGTCAGTACACTGTGATATCCATGAGAGTTACTGACATCATATCCATCAGAAGAGATATGTCACAACAATCCTTGTTACACCAGGAAATTTCTCAGTTTATCACAGCAATATGTCAATATTGGCCCTGTGTTTGTGCCTCCATCCCCCAAGTATGTCACCTTTTGTCCATATATCATGCAGTAAGAGGTGCATATGTACAAGTACATCATTATTTACTGACATCATATCTGATAACAAGCCAGTTAGATAGCAGACTGCTAGACATGTTATGTATTGTAGGCCTTATATTTGAGGACAAAACCTTGACATTCTGTTGTAGTCTGTACAGTAGTGAGGTCTGTGTACTTATGGTGATTGTTGACAGAGTGTGTGTTGTGAATATGTTACTTGGCCTGTGTACAGACTGTGGTAGATGTCATTGTTCTTGTTCCTGTTCTATCTGATGTTGCATGCTGCTCCAATTTATGGTACCCTATCAGCATACATATTTGTAGGGCCAGACTGACACATGACCCATACCACAGTCAGGCATCAGACTACACTGTGTATTGGCCCAGTATATGTAGGGTTAGTGTATGGGTGGCACATATGAGGATGGTTTTGTTCACACAGTCCATATACTGTACTATTAATTAGCCTTACCATAATGTGACTGTGAATGTGTTCAGATTGGTTGTGGGTATGCACTTTCACACTGGTGTCTGTTACTTGGTGCAGTTACATGCCTGCTATATTTACAAGTATATGTGTATTTCCTCCATAGGAAACATGGGTCAGTGTTGTGGCAGTCTGCCTGTAGTTTGCACAGTGCTTTGTGACATGCCTAGCAGCTCAGTGTATTTACCTAGTGTGATGTTATGTCCAGATATTTGTTAGATGTACTGTTGCCTGGCCACAATAAGTGTTGTGTATTTCTGAAAAAGCAGTGTGGGATGCTGTGAAGATGTATGTCACTAACTAGTGG
This sequence comes from Protopterus annectens, assembly GCF_019279795.1. Lineage (NCBI taxonomy): Eukaryota > Metazoa > Chordata > Ceratodontiformes > Protopteridae > Protopterus > Protopterus annectens. Next base: position 1,531,583,785 of record NC_056735.1, read on the forward strand.
GAAGTATGTGGGCTTGGGACCTCTGCTCCTCCAGTTAATATGAGTTAGGGAAAACATGAGTGTGTGAATGCATCAACTGTGTGAGCTTATCTATTCCAGCATTTTTGTGATATCCCCATTAACATTGCTGTAAACATCCACTTTGTTAGGCTTGGTCCACATGTCTTGCACTAAGGAGTTCTGTGTATACCTCTGGATTGACCAGATTGTGTCAGGCTGTCCACATTTATTGGTCATATCTCTGCTCTATTCCACAGGATCATTACTCTGCTTTGTGTGGTACTTCAATATGATGATCTTATGATGTCTGTCTGATGGTGTACATGTCAGTATCAGAAGTGACTTCACACACAACATGTCTGTTGACACAACCCCTGTTACCGTAGCAACATTCCACATTTATACCTGCAATACTTACATGACGTCCACGTGCACTAAGAGGTTGTGACTACTGGTGCTGAGGTAGGACTCCATTACATGTTACGGGCATATGTTTTAGATATATATAGATATATATATACATATATATATATATATATATATATATATATACATACACACACACGCATGCACGTACGCACACACACACACACACATATATATATATATATATATATATATATATATATATATATATATA
>NC_056735.1:1531589424-1531626924 GCF_019279795.1 Protopterus annectens
AGCATTATATAAAAAGCATGCCTCCTTAACCTCCACCAAAATATAACTTTTATACACACCTGATATTTAATTGTGAGGAATGTGGAAAGAATAATGATGACAGTATTGGGTCCAACTTGTTACTCCTAGACTGACCACTGCTCCTACACAAGCTTTATATCTGAAATTTGTTAGGAAAGTTAAGTAAATGATAGCCACACTGTCCCCCAATCCAGTGCAAGGTATAGTAAATTGTACACAACTCTGTCGTTTGAGAAGAAATAATGACATTGGTTTAGAATCCCACACAGGCTACAGTTATTTTCTGTGTACAACTCCTAGCCGGACTGGTTATACACCAGGTAGGTTTCTATGTAGAGAAGGCACTCCTTAGCCTGTACCAAAAATCATTTATGCAGTCTTCAGACATGGGCACAACCACCCACCAGAAGCTCTAAAGGTCTGGATGATCTCTGATGAATTTTATGCCTTATTTTTTGAAAGACAACTGTTTAATTGAACAAATAACAAGAGGATAAATTACTTTTCTCCAGACAATCTCCCAGCAAACAATTATAGCTAACCGTGTGTACAATTCTGATGTCTTATTAAAATAAAAGATGGTCATGTAGCACATCTCACCTTTGTTCCACAGATTGCCACTCATGAAAATAATCCAAGTTACTTCAAACAAATCACATTAGTTCTGGAAAGCCAGAATAATGAGCAAGAAATAGTAGGCAGCTAGTCATTTCTCTCCATAGACAGCCTGTCACTTAGACAGCAATAGCAAATATAGCTGCTTTGTATTTACTTATCTCAGATGTTCAGGTAAGTACTTCACATAAATGAACAATAATCATGCAAAACCAGAGAGTCACTGTTTAAACTAAGAAAACAACAAAAAGGTGAGTTACCTTAAATAGACAGTTTCCAGCTCCAACCAGCAGCTACAACTGCTTCTGCGTGTACTTCAAACATCTGATTGTAATAAAAAAATAATGGCCACATATTGTATTTCATCTTTGTTCCAAAGAAAACTAGCTACACAATTGTTAGCCATATTCTCACATAGGTAGACCAGCATTTTTATATGATTCACTAATTTCTTTAGTTAATAGCACAGCAGATTTTACATTAACATATATTTTCTGAGGAATAATAAACAATGAACTTAGTTGTCTGCCATTTGTACTGTCACTGCTCCTCAGTGATTTACCACACACACACACGCGCACACACACACACACACACACACACACACACACACACACACACACACACACACACACACGAAAAAGCAAGACATAAGTGATGAAATCAGGGTTGTCAGGGTTGTTTTGCAAAACATATTACACTCACACTATCCCTAATAGTACATACTGCAAATAAGCCCCAAAGATTCAAAATTGTTGATGTCTTGATGCATCATGTCCATTATCTACTAGGTACATTGTCTAGATGCATTGTGGGAGGGACAATAGGACATCAACCAATTGAACAGTCAACCCTATGTTACTTCCTCCCTAAGGTGCTGGAGTCTTCAAACAGAGGCACTGTGCTCCATATATTTATTTTATTATTTTGTAAAAGTAAAGGTGTGTTAATAAAATAATTATATACAGAATATAAAATATTAATAAAATAAAAATGAATAAGTAACTGAAAAGTGCCCTTACCGCAGAAGCTGTTTAATTCTCCTTTCAGTAAAGCCAGTCATTTATTTGTTTGATATTTCATTACTGGGAAAGTCTGAAAGAGCAATAACCCCTTTTTAGCAGACACTCAGAGAAAAAGCTACAAAATTAAATCTAGTTTGCAGACAGATAAAATGGCATCATATATACATAATAAAACACTATTTTCAATACAGGCATGCACCACTTAGCATCCGGAATAGTTTTTATCCCATAGAACATTAAGTGACACACATATATATATATATATATATATATACCATATACTTTGTATTGTGCTTCACTTAACGTCTGTCTGCACAACAGCTGATTGCCTTTTACATCTGCTTAGTACAGTATGGACGCAATGCGGTAGGATATTGTGTGGAAGGACGTTAAAAGGTGCACATTTGTAGTCAATTACAAGTTGTGTACATAGAGCATGAGTACAATCAACTGAATGTTACAACTTATTCATACTGTAGGTGGGGCTAGAACAAGGTCCATATAATGGAAAAGAAAATGCTGCAATAGTGAAGCCAGAAAAAGAACAATCATGACAGCTTGGTTATCCAGATTATTACTATACTTTGTGTAGATTTAGGTTTGGTACTAGTGCATAAAAATGTAAAAGACTGAGAATGTTATACATCTTATCTGTCTTTTTAAGGGCAGCTGTGTGACTATGAGGAAAATTGCAGGCAGTACAACACATATCTTCTAAAGAAGACAGGACAGAAGGAATGGGTATAGGTTCTAGAAAATCCTTCTGTAATAGCTCATAGTATTTTCTGAGGGACTGGGAAAACTCAGTGTTCTCCCACTGAAAACATTAGGATATTCTAGCAATAGTCTCTGAGAAAGAACCCCCCCCCCCCCACAGAGAGAATCAGAAATTGAGCTCTCCTCTGAATCTAAATGAGAAATCTGAGAAGAAAACCTTGAATCCATCCCTGCATCTTCCTGTTCTGAACTAGTCTTTAATCTCTTCAGGAAAATAGGAATTCCTCATTCTTTTACTAAAAACTACTTTGCAAGAAGGCTCAACAGCCTGAATTAAAGCTTGAGCAAGTCACAATAAACCAACTCTATCCAAAGAAATTTGAGGAGGAGTAGAAATATACTTGGTTTTCTGATTATTTTTGACTAAATTGGAGTAATAGTGCTACAAATAGCAACAGCAGCAGCTGTTGCTCCAGTGATGGGCACAGCATTCTGACACAACAGGGAAGCCTTCTCTGTTTCCTCTCCTAGGACCAACAAGATGGCATCACTCTTGCCCACTGAGGATACCCCGACAGCAGCTATCGTGGCAAAAACTGTTTACTTAACTTTTCTTTTTGTGGCTGGAAGAAGGACCAGCCATGCTACTGGTAGACTATTCCATGATCAAGCCAAAAATGGTGCCTCTTTTCAAGAGACGACAAGCAGCAAATACCAGTAAAACTAAACATTTACAATAGTTACTTTTTTGACATAAAAAAGAAAGTTAAAAAACACTTTAAAACACTATTTTAGCCTCATAAAGGACAAATAAACACAATTTGTCCCATTCCCCTTTCTAGAATAAAACACACCAAACCAACATGGCATATGACGACCTTTATTGAACAACATTCTTTAATCATAGAATTAATTGATCAATCATGAAATCTATTAATCACAATATGAACATAAATTTCACATAATTTAATGGCATCAGTGTCTCCAGCTCACCTCTGTCCTACCACAAAATAAGCAGTGCTACCCAACTGCTTGCTTACTCTAACTTTACCAGGAGCAGAGTGCCACTGCTCACTTCCATTCTCAAACAACTTCTTCTTCTTCTTTCAGCTTTTCCCGGTTAGGGGTCGCCACAGCGGATCACCTGTTTCCATTTATTCATATCCTCTGCATCTTGCTCTGTCACACCAACCACCTGCATGTCCTCTCTAATCACATCCATAAACCTTATCTTAGGCCTTCCTCTTTTCCTCTTACCTGGCAGCTTCATCCTTAGCATCCTTTTCCCAATATACCCAGCCAACAATCTTGTAAAATCCAAAACATAACACCAAAGAGGAACAGAAGAGGGACATGCCAATCCATCTTGTCCACCCACCAACCCACTCACCTATAAAACTAATCACATATCATGTGAGAAAATATAAAGAGGGAGGGAGGGTGGGCAGCAAGATTATGCCTACATTTGATCTCCCCACTCTACAACTCATACATAAAATGACAATAACTCCTTCCTACACTTACCTTAGCTTATTTCCTCTCTAACACTTCTTAACCCTTCCTTGCCTGATTTTCCCATCACGATCCATCCTCCATTAACCATTCAATATAACGACTCTCTCCTACTGCCTCTTCATCCCCTCCTTCAACTTTCCCACCATAAATCCCTAAAGTGTCTCTGGATGAATTAGTTTGTGCAAACTACATTTGTCCCAATCCCTTTTCGACAATAAAACACACCATACCAACATGGCATATGATGACCTTTATTAACATTCTTTAATAGTAGAATGAATTGATCAATCATAAAATCTATTAATCACAATATGAACATAACTTCCACATAATAATTTAACAGCAACAGTATCTTCTGCTCACCTCTGTCCCACCACAAAATAAGAAGCATTACCCCAACTGCTAGCTTACTCTGACTTTACTAGAAGAAGCATGCCACCACTCACTTCCATTCCCAACCAATCATTTTGTAAAATCTAACACATAACACCAGAAGGGGAACAGAAGGACATGCCAATCCCTCTTCTCTGCCCACCAGGCTGAACTAGGCTGTTCCCCATCAAATACTACAACACTTTTATCAAACTATCCATAAACACCAGGTGTACATTGAATAAATTCAGTCCCAACTCACTAAGGTGTACTCCATCCTTCCTAAACCACACTGGGTCAATTATAATCGAAATCCCTATGATCTATAGTATGAGTACATTAATTTCTCAATTGCCTCGACAGCCCAAAATTAACAAAATGCTGGGCATGCTCCAAGACCTCTAAAACTGTCTGCCTTCCTCAAATCCAAAAGTGGTATTACTTCCGACCACAAAGCACTCATGTTCAGACACCTACTGCCTAAACTAGCCAGGTTCTTCAGTACCCTAAACATCAACTGCCATTTTGGAATGACACTTAAACCATTACCTGCTAAATGAACCACTAAAACATGTGGAATCCCAATCTGACAATGTATTTTTACAAACTCATCCTTGAGCTGATGCCACTTGAGGCATCTGACACCATGCCAAAAAATTCTCCACCTGTAATGCCGCAACCCCAAATCACATCTCTCTGGCCTAATTGCAGCCCATTTCACTGCTCAATAAATATAGGAATGATCCAAATTGCCACATTTTTACCTAAAAATGTTTTTAGTGACAATTACCAAATAATTTATCTAATATAAGATAAAAAGGCACCTGAAGACCAATGTCCCACCCCCTTAATAACTCCCACTGACCTACCTTCACTTGCAAACCTGACGCCCTTCCAATATGGAATGAATGAGTGGAGAATGTCTGCCTGAGAGCCTAAACACTGAAAAGCCTCCCTTATTACGCACAAAAACTGATTCACTTCTATCAACCTTCCTCCCTGCAAACAGAAAACCAAATTCTGCGGACTCCCCACATGTCACAGCTGTAATCTTTTGGTCCAAAACATTGGATACATTGACTCATTCCTATCCATCCTCAAAACGATCTGTAGGCCCTTTCACATCTGGTCTATTTTCGATCTCTGCAACTGCATCTCCACTGACACAGGAAATATAACCACATCCTGCCATACCAGCAGCCCCAGAAGCTCATTCACCTTGAATGCTCCACTATCCATCCATATTGCAATATTATAATTTGCTGAGTCTCTTTTCAGTAACCTCAAGCCCTGCAACAAAAGCTTAAGAGCCTGTTTAGTTATTGGACAATGCCTTTCAGCCCCTTTCAACATCCAAGCTACTGTCCATGACTTCGTCAAATCCTGCAACTCCGCTACCTGCAAATATGCTAATAGCAGCCAAATCCACCTTAACTGATGGAACTTGCCCTCCTTTTAATCCAGGCCTGAGCTAAATAGAGCAGTAGCAGCTTCCCAAACCAAACTCCCTCTTCCTTAGGCAACTGGAAAACAAATTCATCAAATTCAAATAATACCCTACCATATGCTTTCATCATCAAGACCACGCAAGACTACTGAATCAGCCATCCTGTCATTTCAGTCCAATCTACAGCACCTCCTCTGGCAATACAGTTGGTTCATCCTCCATCTCCTGGACCAATTTCCAAAAACTGTGGAACTGAAAATGAGAAAGGCTGTCAGCAGTCACATTCTTAGAATCCAGGAAGTGTACACCTGTAAAAGAATAATTTACCAACAAACTCTGCAAAACCCATTTCCATAAAGCTAACAAAAGCAATCTGCATTTTCATCTCTTTGACTGTAAAACCTATACCACTGCAATATTGTCAGAATTAAAAATCACCCTATTACCATGCAACCACGCATGCCACACAAATGAAGCTGCCCAAATAGTCATCAATTCCAAGAAGGTCACATCCTTCTGCCAATCATCCTCCAAATCATTCAGCCACTGAGCTGCAAACCATTCCCCACTAAAAAAATGCTCCCATCCAAATACTCCCTGCTGCAACTGTAAACAATTGTGAATCCTCCTGACCAACCCAATCCATTTTCCAAAACAAAATGTCATTAAATTGATCCAAAAAGGACAGCCACAATGCTAAATCTGCACAAATAAGTTTGCCAATCCTTACCCAATGGTGTTTGCTTCTCTGTCTTTTAACTCCTCCTACTGTGCCTCAAGGTGTCAAATATTGCTTGTTCATATTAACATTAATAATTTTAAAACCATGCTGCATACAAGGTATCAGAATATTTTATCTTGAAGTATACATAATGGCAAACACAATTGTATTTATATTTGACCTATGTCAATGAATATTTGTTAGAATTGTAAGATAATTTCATTTTTTAAAGGCTCAAGCCAAACCACTGAGAGTTAAAACTACACACTCAAAAGAGCTGTACTAGAGGGAATGAGTTAACAAAAAATGCCACAGCCATACAAAATGTACAGCTGGGATGAATTGCTCATAATGCAATGTTCAGTAGCCTTAAAAGCTCCTTGATGTCCCTAATCTGCACCTTGTCCCTGCCAATCACCCAAACTTTTCTTTCAAGTGCTCTATCTTTTCAAATAGAAGACAGAACAGCCCCCTGCCCCATATCCACCAACAGCTAGAAAACACAATGCCTTGACAGGGCCCTCCAACTTCTGTGTAGGCAATGGAATGTTCAGGTCCTTGCACATTACCAGAAACATCCACATACCCTCCAGTGCCCCTACAAACCCTTCACCTATCAACAAAAAAATCATCCAAATAATGTACAGCCTTCTGAGTTCCCACTGTTTGATGCCAAATCCAGTGAAGTGTGGTGCTAAACTTCTCAAATGTGGCACAAGCCTGTGAACAACCCATTGGCATGGCCTAATCAAAATACAGTTTATTGTCAATCACCATTGCTAAACAAAAGGCATTTTTCTTCCCACACCGGCAGTAATCGAAATGCTGATACACTATTGGCATTTACCAAGCATGGATCCTTAAACCCTCTAATAATTGTCACCACTTCATCCAATGACATATACCTGACCTTTGAATCATCTTTGGAAATGATATCATTGACCAAATTCCCTTTTGGATAGGACTAATGGTGAATCAACCAAAATTCACCAGGCAACTTCTTGGGGACCAATCCCAATGCTGATACTTTAAAATTGGCAAAAGGAGGGTATTCAAAGGGACCCAGTAGTCTGCCCACATGCAGCTCCCTTTCCATAAAACCTTTCAATACATCTTCCTTTCCCTGCATGGAATGTAAATTCTTACAAACTGAGCCATTCCCACAAACATCGGACTTAATAGAAAACCCTCAGTGCCCCCCATCAACTCCACTGCAACCTTGAAATCTGTAAAATTACTCAACATGTGACTCAGTACCTGCTCATTAATGGGTGAGTGGAAACCTGGTTTGGCCCTCTGTCCCTGAAAAGACAAGCCTCCCTTCTATCCTTGAAAATTGCCTTGTCCATGAAACATCTGTAAGTCATGAGGCAGAGGATATAATGATTCCATATTGGTCATGACAGAACCCGAATTGACCAAATTCCCTTCCCAACAGCCACAGTGAGATGGTGGATGCACTCCTGCACAATTCAAACAAGTGTGCAAAAATCTGCATGCTGCCTATGTGCAATGTCATGCAGTGAATGTCCAGTACACTCCAGCCACCTCTCCATCTAACTTACCCCATCTAGTGAAGCCTCCAATAGTATTCATTAAGGTATCCAGCCAAATGTCAGGGTGTCTAGCTTCTCATCTCAATTACTGATTACTGCTTTCCTTTTTTACGTAACCTTTGTGCCTTATGAATCATGAGGAACTAATCCAAAAGTGGTAAGGCCAGTGAATTATCCTTCTATAACAAAATCACCATGTATTACACAAAATCCAGTACCCATTTCTCTGATGTCTGAGTTTGAAGCCTGCCAACTCTCCATCATCCCAATGCTGCTAAAGCTGCCAAAAGATCCTTGTTATTTGCCTCCTCAGACTCTAACAAATTCTGTACCCCTTCTGCATCAATTAATTCAAATATGTCAATCCACTTGCCTTTCCATGTGTTTTCTTTAACCAATGCAGGAATATGCTGGGTCAAACATCCCCCCCCCCTTCTGCATCGACCAAAGCCTGAGTAGATAACCAATCCCCAATTCGCAGTCCAAAATCGGAAACCACCTCTTGTTGACATGACTAGGTCCTATCCAAACTTGACCCCAGATTCCCTAACAAAGACCCTAATCTAATTCCCCCAACCTCCCTAAGGAAAATCCATTCTACCATGCCACCTGCAATGTTGCGGTTATTATGTACCAGCTCCCCTCCAAACTGACTACCCTGGCACCTTGAAGTCTACAGTATCTCCATCTAGTCCTGACAAAATATCATTATCTGAACTGGTATCAGAAACTGTTCCTCCAGCCATGAACATCCACTGTGGCACTAGCAGTTGACTTGCAAACTTGTTTCCCTCTTCCCACCAAATTACTCTTGATGCCTGTGCTCGTCTTTTCATTTTTGATGTGCAGGATACTTCTACTGTAGCAGACTCTCTCATTGACAGCTTTTGGAACAAATCCTCCCCTTGCGATACAATCACATCCTATCTCTGCTTCAGACTGTGAGATCCAGACATCTGTTCTAGAAGTACTTACTGGTCATAAAGGATGTAATCCTTGCAGCTACAAGATCATACCTAAAACTATCTCCCCATCCTAGAACTTTTACATAAAACCACAATAACTCCTCCCTACACTCACCTCCCTTCCTCTCTAACACCTCCTCCTTAAACTTAACCCTTCCTTGCCTGATTATCCCATTACAATCCATCTTCCATTAACCATTCAATATAACTACTCTCTCCCAATGCCTCTTCACCCCCCTTCTCCACCATAAATCCCTAAAGAGTCTCTGGACAAATTCGTTTCTTCAGAACTATGTTTCTTCACAGAAATTATTTTCATTTAGTATACACTATTTTAAACTGAGAGAAAGAAACTAGTGCACCATTTAAAAGAATGTTACAGTCTCAAGACAGTCTGTTAAACAACAACACACCTACTTTGAAATAACTTTCCTGAAGAGGAAAGAAATAACACATCACGACATTTAAGAAATGGAAGTTTTTATCCCCCAAAGTGAACTTATCTGCCCAGCAAAGGAAAGCACAAGAGAACCGTTGATCCTTGAAAGCCTAAGATGAGTATAATATTTGGTGGTAGTTAATCTCTGAAGGACTTTTGAGCCCAAGCTTGTATTTTAGTTAGCTCAGCTTGAGCTGCTTGACAACATGGGTGTGTGGAAGGTGCCTTGAAGCTTTGGAAGCTGGTTGGCTGTTATATCCTTAGCAGGCTAAAACTCATGCAGATAAGCCTATTGCAGCAGTGATCAATGGAACATCTACTGCTATGGTAAATTCAGTTTACACAGCTATACTTTTTCATTGGAGGTTTTGCATACTAGAAAAGGTAAGGGTTAAAAACAGATGGACGGGAGAGAATGTTTTTCTGTACGAGAAGTTTGAAAGGTAAGACCTGAAATAGTGAGATGTTAGGAAAGGATATTTGAGACACTCATGTGGGATGTTAGGCTGTGTTTAAGCACTGGACTCCTTATGGATTTCTAAGTCTAGACTAATCTCAGGACCCTCAGTGGTATATTCAAAGTGCATATTTGAGCCTATCCTTGGGACACACGTTCATAAGCAAGTATTTAGAAGATGTTCCCCAGCATTCACTAACCTTCCATGTAAGACTAAGTTAGTCTTACACGGAAACTGCAGCCTAAGAGTAAGACGTCAGCGTGCCATGCATATTCATGAGGGCGCGCTGCCTCAACTCTAAGGCTAACACAGAGCATGCACGAGTGCAGGGGGCATGTCAGACTGCTGAGCAGTCAAAAAATCCATGCCCCTGCAAGTCTCTCAATTGGGAAATGTCAACTGACATGAGCGAGTCTGCTCAAATGTGTACATACCAAACACTACACTACCCCACATTCTAAACCCCTGTACAATTATAAAATGTAAAACTTTTATTTATTTTTTTATTATTCCTGATATAGCTGCCCGTATTTGTGCATGTTTGCCCAGGTTTGCCCATTGCTTAGCTACAGTTAGCAGTTTAGACATCGAAGAGTATTATAAGAAACTTATATGTAAATTAAGCCAAATAGCAATAGCGTAGTGTAGAGCCTTTGCACAAAGAGGAGGCATTCCCGGTTAGAGTCCCACCAATCCCCTTACTATTTTCTGTTGGAAATATGTATATAAAAATAATTCCAGACATTTATCCTTTAAATTTTAGTGAAAAGCATTGAAATGGCCTATGTAGTAGTGAACGATATTTCATATATATATATATATATATAAGAAGGTGAAATGGTTATGCATACTGATGAGTGCATAAGTAACGTTTCTTAAGCAATATGAAGCACTGCTAAGCAAAGTTTAGCAGTATTAAGCACATTTAAGTATAATTGCTCATAGCTTAGCACTGCTTTAACTAGTGCAATGGCTTTGCGCGTAGCTGCGCATCGCGCCAACTAGCGCAAACAAAACATGTTTGCGCGTAGCTGCGCACCTTGCTAACTAGGGCGTCGGGCAATATCTGGCAATGTCGGGCAACGTCGAGCAACGTAGAGCACCATAGAGCAACATAGAGCAACATTGGGCAAAGTTTAGCAAAGTCGGATACACACAGCCACACCTCCTAGCCAGTCTGGCCAGTAGTAAAATAAAAAGCAATGACAGGCCTTGAACCCAGGATACTGTGCACCATAATCACAGTACTAAACCACTAAGCCATGACAGCTTTTCATATGCATGCACTTTCAGCACACACATTCATATCAATGGAAGTTTACCCATTGCTAAGCAGGTGTGCTTTCAGTTGAGATTTTTCAAAACTGGCCAGTCACAAATAAGTGTGGGAAATGAGGCATATTTAAGCTCCATAGGTGGGAATACTTGCCATAACTGGCTGTAGCTCCCATCTGCAGTCAGCATGGCCAGTGTTGGAGAGGGCTCTCGATTTTGAGCACAACGTTGAGGCATTGAGGAGTCAAAAGTAATGGTTTGGCTCCTCACCCATAATCATGATGAGAGACTCCTGCAGGGCCATTTCCAGGGCACCCAATACAAAGCGGAAGCCTGGAACCATCTAGCTCATGATCTCACCAGTGCCACAGGCATCCCTTGGACTGGTGAGCAGGTCAGACACCACTATTCAGACCTGAAGAGACGCAAGGAGGACCAACTGAACCAGTGGATACAGGAGGCCCGTGAGAAGGAAAATTCCCCACTACCGAGTAGGTAGCCATGGAATGAAGTATGTAAGAATTGCTATTGTAGTCTATATTATGGATAGGTATGTCTCAATATCACTTCATTTACTTCACAGCTGCAGGTGTCTGTGCTGCGAATCAGCAAGGCTATGCAGATAGGCTGCTAAGGCTGCGCCACCAGGCAGGTTAGTAATTATTCTGCATGTATTGTTATATAAAATAAGTGAGAGAGCCAGAAAAAAAGTGTTGTAGCCCAATAATAAAGGTATAATAAGTCTTGAATAACATCTTTGCATGTACTGTTATATAAAATAAGTGAGAGAGCCGGAAAAAGAGTGTTGTAACCTATTAATAAAGGTATAACAAGTCTTGAATAATTTCTCTGCATGTACTGTTATATAATATAAGTGAGAGAGCCTGAAAAAGAGTGTTGTAACCCATTAATAAAGGTATAATACGTCTTGAATAAGTCTTCTGCATGCACTGTTATATCAAATAAATGAGAGAGCCTGTAGAAAAGTGTGTTATGTAAGTAATAAATGTATAATTCCTGGAGTGTGTCCGTGTCACTTTCTTCGATATGTTGTTGTACTCTTGCATTATAGAAATAGTACTGTTGTATTAAGCGCTGTCAACCCACACTTGTGTAGGCCCATATAAAGTGGATGAAGGGAGTGCCAGTAGCTGTTAACATACATACAGTCCTCAACTATTGGTTCATGGCCGGAATGTACAGGTTAATCTGGCACATGAGTAGCTTGTTATTATGTTCCACAGAAATGTCAGTCTGCTGCTAGAAATGTAGGGGGCTGTTAAAATATAACTGATAATGTCACCTGAACACATCTGGATATGTAGATATGGAAATATAAATATAATATATAAATATGTAGCAGTAGCATCTGCATCCTTGACAGTTTCTATGTCAGATACAGGTCAGGTATATAAAGAACTAGCAAAACCCATTTCACAATTTAACGGACATTGCGTAGTGTAATAATACATGCAGGGGATATATACCTGCAGTCAATAGGAATGTAGTGTAAACTATAAGTATATATATATATGTTGTTAATGGAGGTATCTTTTTACACACTACTATATGTGCATAAACAATGCAATTCCACCCCTCAATGGGTATGTCTAATGTCAAAACATTTGTTGGGACATATGTACTATTGGTTTATAAATATCTGCATTTACTTTGATGCATGTGCCCTGTTCAAATACCACAATCTTGGTGGCTTGTTGCCACTAATCAATCCTGCATGCTGTTGGAATGTCCACTGTTGTTCTATATATGCATGTGTTATGCTTGCTGTTCAACTGTTGGAACTCTGGTGTGTTGGGTTAATGGGAATACTACTGCATGCTGTTACAACTAATTTGGAATGCTGTTGCCTGTTACCAACCCATATTGTCATTAAATCCTTCTAAACATAGAACGTATGGGAAGGCCACTCCCAGCGGACCCACCTGTCCCACCTCAGCTGGCGATGGCACCTGGCACCAGCAGGTCCGGTGCCCAGCCTGGGACCTCCTCCTCCGTTGGCCCTGTGCCACCTTCTGGTGGAAACGCTGCAGGGGATCCAAATACCCCCTGCTGCAACTGTAAACAATTGTGAATCCTCCTGACCAACCCAATCCAATTTCCAAAATGAAATGTCATTAAATTGATCCAAAAAGGACAGCCACAATGCTAAATCTGCACAAATAAGTTTGCCAATCCTTACCCAATGCTGCTTGCTTCTCCGTCTTTTAACTCCTCACAGCCAAGTACACTTACAGGCATTTCTGCAGTTACCTCCTTCTGTGCCCCAAGGTGTCAAATATTGCTTGTTCATATTAACATTAATAATTCTAAAACCATGCTGCATACAAGGTATCAGAATATTTTATCTTGAAGTATACATAATGGCAAACACAATTGTATTTATATTTGACCTATGTTAATGAATATTTGTTAGAATTGTAAGATAATTTCATTTTTTTAAGACTCAAGCCAAACCACTGAGAGTTAAAACTACACACTCAAAAGAGCTGTACTAGAGGGAATGAGTTAACAAAAAATGTCACAGCCATACAAAATGTACAGCTGGGATGAATTGCTCATAATGCAATGTTCAGTAGCATTAAAAGCTCCTTGATGTCCCTAATCTGCACCTTGTCCCTGCCAATCACCCAAACTTTTCTTTCAAGTGCTCTATCTTTTCAAATAGAAGACAAAACAGCCCCCTGCCCCATATCCACCAACAGATAGAAAACACAATGCCTTGACATGGCCCTCCAACTTCTGTGTAGGCAATGGAATGCTCACATCCTTGCACAGTACCAGAAACATCCACATACACTCCAGTGACCCTACAAACCCTTCACCTATCAACAAAAAAATCATCCAAATAATGTACAGCCTTCTGAGTTCCCACTGTTTGCTGCCAAATCCAGTGAAGTGTGGTGGTAAACTTTTCAAATATGGCACAAGCCAGTGAACACCCCATTGGCATGGCCTAATCAAAATACAGTTTATTGTCAATCACCATTGCTAAACAAAAGGCATTCTTCTTCCCACACCGGCAGTAATCGAAATGCTGATACACTATTGGCGTTTACCAAGCATGGATCCTTAAACCCTCTAATAATTGTCACCACTTCATCCAATGACATATACCTGACCTTTGAATCATCTTTGGAAATGATATCATTGACCAAATTCCCTTTTGGATAGGACAAATGGTGAATCAACCAAAATTCTCCAGGCAACTTCTTGGGGACCAATCCCAATGCTGATACTTTAAAATTGGCAAAAGGAGGGTACTCAAAGGGACCCAGTAGTCTGCCCACATGCAGCTCCCTTTCCATAAAACCTTTCAATACATCTTCCTTCCCCTGCATGGAATGTAAATTCTTACAAACTGAGCCATTCCTACAAACATCGGACTTAACAGAAAACCCTCAGGGCCTCCCATCAACTCCACTGCAACCTTGAAATCTGTAAAATTACTCAACATGTTATTCAGTACTTGCTCATTAATGGGTGAGTGGAAACCTGGTTTGGCCCTCTGTCCCTGAAAAGACAAGCCTCCCCTCTATCCTTGAAAATTGCCTTGTCCATGAAACACCTGTAAGTCATGAGGCAGAGGATATAATGATTCCATATTGGTCATGACAGAACCCGAATTGACTAAATTCCCTTCCCAACAGCCACAGTGAGATGCTGGATGCACTCCTGCACAATTCAAACAAGTGTGCAAAAATCTGCATGCTGCCCATGTGCAATGTCATGCAGTGAATGCCCAATACACTCCAGCCACCTCTCCACCTAACTTACCCCATCTAGTGAAGCCTCCAATAGTATTCATTAAGGTATCCAGCCAAATGTCAGGGTGTCTAGCTTCTCATCTCAATGACTGATCACTGCTTTCCTTTTTTGCGTAACCTTTGCACCTTATGAATCATGAGGAACTAATCCAAAAGTGATAAGGCCAGTGAGTTATCCTTCTATAACCAAATCACCATGTATTACACAAAATCCAGTACCCATTTCTCTGATGTCTGAGTTTGAAGCCTGCCAACTCTCCATCATCCCAATGCTGCTAAAGCTGCCAAAAGATCCTTGTTATTTGCCTCCTCAGACTCTAACAAATTCTGTACCCCTTCTGCATCAATTAATTCAAATATGTCAATGCACTTGCCTTTCCAGATGTTTTCTTTAACCAATGCAGGAATATGCTGGGTCAAAAAGACCCCCCCCCTTCTGCATCGACCAAAGCCTGAGTAGATAACCAATCCCCAATTCGCAGTCCAAAATTGGAAACCACCTCTTGTTGACATGATTAGGTCCTATCCAAACTTGACCCCAGACTCCCTAACAAAGACCCTAAGCTAATTCCCCCAACCTCCCTAAGGAAAATCTATTCTACCATGCCACCTGCAATGTTGCAGTTATTATGTACCAGCTGCCCTCCAAACTGACTACCCCGGCACGTTGAAGTCTGCAGTATCTCCATCTAGTCCTGACAAAATATCATTATCTGAACTGGTATCAGAAACTGTTCCTCCAGCCATGAACATCCACTGTGGCACTAGCAGTTGACTTGCAAACTTGTTTCCCTCTTCCCACCAAATTACTCTTGATGCCTGTGCTCATCTTTTCATTTTTGATGTGCAGGATACTTCTACTGTAGCAGACTCTCTCATTGACAGCTTTTGGAACAAATCCTCCCCTTGCGATACAATCACATCCTATCCCTGCTTCAGACTGTGAGATCCAGACATCTGTTCTAGAAGTACTTACTGGTCATAAAGGATGTAATCCTTGCAGCTACAAGATCATACCTAAAACTATCTCCCCATCCTAGAACTTTTACATAAAACCACAATAACTCCTCCCTACACTCACCTCCCTTCCTCTCTAACACCTCCTCCTTAAACTTAACCCTTCCTTGCCTGATTATCCCATCACAATCCATCTTCCATTAACCATTCAATATAACTACTCTCTCCCAATGCCTCTTCACCCCCCTTCACCACCGTAAATCCCTAAAGAGTCTCTGGACAAATTCGTTTCTTCAGAACTATGTTTCTTCACAGAAATTATTTTCATTTAGTATACACTATTTTAAACTGAGAGAAAGAAACTAGTGCACCATTTAAAAGAATGTTACAGTCTCAAGACAGTCTGTTAAACAACAACACACCTACTTTGAAATAACTTTCCTGAAGAGGAAAGTAATAACACATCACAACATTTAAGAAATGGAAGTTTTTATCCCCCAAAGGGAACTTATCTGCCCAGCAAAGGAAAGCACAAGCCAGCCGTTGATCCTTGAAAGCCTAAGATGAGTATAATATTTGGTGGTAGTTAATCTCTGAAGGACTTTTGAGCCCAAACTTGTATTTTAGTTAGCTCAGCTTGAGCTGCTTGACAACGTCGGTGTGTGGAAGGTGCCTTGAAGCTTTGGAAGCTGGTTGGCTGTTATATCCTTAGCAGGCTAAAACTCATGCAGCTAAGCCTATTGCAGCAGTGATCAATGGAACATCTTCTGTTATGGTAAATTCAGTTTACACAGCTATACTTTTTCATTGGAGGTTTTGCATACTAGAAAAGGTAAGGGTTAAAAACAGATGGACGGGAGAGAATGTTTTTCTGTACGAGAAGTTTGAAAGGTAAGACCTGAAATAGTGAGATGTTAGGAAAGGATATTTAAGAAACTCATGTGGGATGTTAGGCTGTGTTTAAGCACTGGACTCCTTATGGATTTCTAAGTCTAGACTAATCTCAGGACCCTCAGTTGTATATTCAAAGTACACATTTGAGCCTATCCTTGGGACACACGTGCATAAGCGAGTATTTAGAAGATGTTTACCAGGATTCACTAACCTTCCATGTAAGACTAAGTTAGTCTTACACAGAAACTGCAGCCTAAGAGTAAGTCATCAGCGCGCCATGCATATTTATGAGGGTGCGCTGCCTCAACTCTAAGGCTAACACAGAGCATGCACGACTGCATGGGTCGTGTCGGACTGCCGTGCAGTCAAAAAATCCACGCCCCTGCAAGTCTCTCAATTGGGAAATGTCAACTGACATGAGCGAGTCCGCTCAAATGTGTAGATACCCAGCACTACACTCCCCCACATTCTAAACCACTGTACAATTATAAAATGCAAAACTTTTATTTATTTTTTTATTATTCCCGATATAGCTGCCCGTATTTGCGCATGTTTGCCCGGGTTTGCCCATTGCTTAGCTACAGTTAACAGTTTAGACATCGAAGAGGATAATAAGAAACTTATATGCAAATTAAGCCAAATAGCAATAGCGTAGTGGTAGAGCCTTCGCACAAAGAGGAGGCATTCCCGGTTAGAGTCCCACCACTCCCCTTTCTATTTTCTGTTGGAAATCTGTATATAAACATAATTCCTGACATTTATCCTTTAAATTTTAGTAAAAAGCATTGAAATGGCCTATGTAGTAGTGAACGATATTTCATATATATATAAGAAGGTGAAATGGTTATGCATACTGATGAGTGCATAATTAACATATCTTAAGCAATATGAAGCACTGCTAAGCAAAGTTTACCAGTAATTGCTCATAGCTTAGCACTGCTTTAACTAGTGCAATGGCTTTGCGCGTAGCTGCGCATCGCGCCAACTAGCGCAAACAAAACATGTTTGCGTGTAGCTGCGCACCTCGCTAACTAGGGCGTCGGGCAATGTCTAGCAACATCGGGCAACGTCGAGCAACATAGAGCACCATAGAGCAACGTTGGGCAAAGTTGAGCAAAGTCGGATAAACACAGCCACACCTCCTAGCTGGTCTGGCCAGTAGTAAAATAAAAAGCAATGACAGGCCTTGAACCCAGGATACTGTGCACCATAATCACAGTGCTAAACCACTAAGCCATGACAGCTTTTCATATCCATGCAATTTCAACACACACATACATATCAATGGAAGTTTACCCATTGCTAAGCAATTGTGCTTTCAGCTGAGATTTTTCAAAACTGGCCAATCACAAATAAGTGTGGGAAATGAGGCATATTTAAGCTCCATAGGCAGGAATACTTGCCATAACTGGTTGTAGCTCCCATCTGCAGTCAGCATGGCCAGTGTTGGAGAGGGCTCTTGATTTTGAGCGCAACGTTGAGGCATTGAAGAGTCAAAAGTAATGGTTTGGCTCCTCATCCATAATCATGATGAGAGACTCCTGCAGGGCCATTTCCAGGGAACCCAATACAAAGCGGAATCCTGGAACCATCTAGCTCATGATCTCACCAGTGCCACAGGCATCCCTCGGACTGGTGAGCAGGTCAGACACCACTATTCAGACCTGAAGAGATGCAAGGAGGACCGACTGAACCAGTGGATACAGGAGGCCCGTGAGATGGAAAATTCCCCACTACCGAGTAGGTAGAAATGGAATTAAGTATGTAAGAATTGCTATTGTAGTCTATATTATGGATAGGTATGTCTCAATATCACTTCATTTACTTCACAGCTGCAGGTGTCCGTGCTGCGAATCAGCAAACCTATGCTGATAGGTTGCTAAGGCTGCGCCACCAGGCAGGTTAGTAATTATTCTGCATGTATTGTTATATAAAATAAGTGAGAGAACCAGAAAAAAAGTGTTGTAGCACAATAATAAAGGTATAACAAGTCTTGAATAACTTCTTTGCATGTACTGTTATATAAAATAAGTGAGAGAGCCTGAAAAAGAGTGTTGTAACCCATTAATAAAGGTATAACAAGTCTTGAATAATTTCTCTGCATGTACTGTTATATAATATAAGTGAGAGAGCCTGAAAAAGAGTGTTGTAACCCATTAATAAAGGTATAATACATCTTGAATAAGTCTTCTGCATGCACTGTTATATCAAATAAATGAGAGAGCCTCTAGAAAAGTGTGTTATGTAAGTAATAAAAGTATAATTACTGGAGTGTGTCCGTGTCACTTTCTTCGATATGTTGTTGTACTCTTGCATTATAGAAATAGTACTGTTGTATTAAGCGCTGTCAACCCACACTTTTGTAGGCCCATATAAAGTGGATGAAGGGAGTGCCAGTAGCTGTTAAGCATATATACAGTCCTCAACTGTTGGTTCATGGCCGGCAAGTACAGGTTAATCTGGCACATGAGTAGCTTCTTATTGTGTTCCCCAGAAATTACAGTCTGCTGCTAGAAATGTAGGGGGCTGTTAAAATATAACTGATAGTGTCACCTGAATACATCTGGATATGTAGATATAGAAATATAAATATAATATATAAATGTGTAGCAGTAGCATCTGCATCCTTGATAGTTTCTATGTCAGATACAGGTCAGGTATATAAAGAACTAGCAAAACCCATTTCACAATTTAACGGGCATTGCGTATTTTAATAATACATGTAGGGGATATATACCTGCAGTCAATAGGAATGTAGTGTAAACTATAAGTATATATATATGTTGTTAATGGAGGTATCTTTTTACACACTACTATATGTGCATAAACAATGCAATTCCACACCTCAATGGGTATGTCTAATGTCAAAACATTTGTTGGAACATATGTCCTATTGGTTTATAAATATCTGCATTTACTTTGATGCATGTGCCCTGTTCAAAATACCACAATCTTGGTGGCTTGTTGCCACCAATCAATCCTGCATGCTGTTAGAATGTCCACTGTTGTTCTATATATGCATGTGTTATGCTTGCTGTTCAACTGTTGGAACTCTGGTGTGTTGGGTTAATGGGAATACTACTGCATGCTGTTACAACTAATTTGGAATGCTGTTGGCTGTTGCCAACCCATATTGTCATTAAATCCTCCTAAACATAGAACGTATGGGAAGGCCAGTCCCAGCGGACCCACCTGTCCCATCTCAGCTGGCGATGGCACCTGGCACCACCAGTTCCGTTGTCCAGCCTGGGACCACCTCCTCCGTTGGCCCTGTGCCACCTTCAGGTGGAAATGCTGCAGGGGATGGGGCTCATCCCCCCTTGCAAGTGTGGGCGGAGGAGGGCCACCTATCTCCCTCCGAATGGCCCAGGCTGTGGTGCGTAGGGAGATCGAGCATTCTGTCATTGATCCTCTACGCCAGCTTGAGGCACAAGTGGCACAACTCATGGGTGAGCCTGCCCCTCCTACACAGCCCCCAGCACAGCCACCCTCTGGGCTGTGAAGTTGCAGTGGTGACTGCCCATGGGTGGGGATCTCAGTTCCACTGTTGCCATCTGTGGGCTCATGGGCTTGTGATTTCCAAATGTCCTTCCCCATCAATGGTGTTCACCCACCACATGTGTCATATACCGCCCCTGTATGAATCTTGTTTGTCTTGTCTGTTTACCTCCCCAACCTACCTCCCCAAATATACCTATGTCCCCTACCCCACATTCCACTCTCACCTGAAAAAAAAAGGGCAATCTGCTCCCCAAAAAAAAATTATGCCCCATACATAGCTGCCCATTTTGCACACATGTCCGCTGGACACATAAACTGATATTTAATTGGCAGTACAACATACTTTGTTGTCCTCACCCCTCTCTCAGGTGTGGAAGGTTTCATATTTCCCTCTAAATTTATTGCATATGCACAGCTGTTGCTGTTAAAGAAATGGGCAGCTATGGACCTTCCCTACACCCATCCTGCACATCCTGAGCTGTTTTCCCTACTGTCTTTCCCTCTTTGTGCCCCTTTTTCACCACTTTCCAATCTCCCCATTTTTTTTTCTTTCAAAGAAATGAGCGCGGGGGTTAGCGGGAGTAAGCACTTTTAAACAGTAGTTAGCGGTTTGCGCAAGTGTACTCTTGTGTGCCCTTAGCTAAGTACTGCTAAGCTTCGCACAAACACACGCAAACCCGCTTACAACTGCTTAAAAGTGCCTTAGTCACCCTGCATGTGAGGGCCCTTGTTCTGCTCAGCAGCAAAATAAAACACCTCTGTCAATCTCGAACCCCGGACCTTGGACACACTAGACTGCATGAAGTACCACTAAGCCACAGTAGATATACAGCAGGTTGTTGCTGAAATAGTTATATCATGCATCAGAATGAGTGAATGTAAAGGGAAGATAGGAATGCCATAAAACAAAACCTGTTCTGTGGAACTTTACCAGCAGTTGTTGTGGAATTGCATTACATGACTGTGATATGAGAACCAGCCATTCTAGCAGTAAATAATGTTTTAGCAGAACTTTACAACCCCCACACAGTATAATAGCAGGACAATCCCCACCCAAATGTACAATATACCTGTGTGTTCAGGGTCTACCAAGGATGTAGGTAGGCATACTCAGTACTGGAATTGAGCATCCTGTGCTAATGTCAACAATAAAAAATCACAAACTGTGCAGAAGTGAGTACATTAATATTCACAGTATAGCAGTTCACAAACAGTTCATGTGCCAAATGAATACATCTCAATAACTACTTATGTATGGCAGTTAACTTTATAAGTAGAAAAGAAACTACATTCTTCCATGTATCTTGTGTTTGCATTTGTAGAGGTTAGTACAATTCTACACTGACAACTGTGTACTGGAAGTGGCAACATTCAGGTCTGAGTACATTTAAATCATTGGCTACACCCTTAGCTTCGGATATAAGAACTATACCAACCTTCTGACTTAAACAACGGTGTCCACAGCAAACAAGCATGGGCCCCACTTTGGAAAGCTGAAAGGGCTACGCCTACCTGACTTAGCAATTTATAGCATTGGGTTGCTATGACAGTGAGTACTGCAATTACCACACAGCAGGCTGCATGCAATTACCAAATGGTGGCTACCAATTTGTGCAGAGGCCATCACATGCACATGTGCAGATACCTATAAAAGCAGGCTGTACTTGCTGTCCACACACGCAATCATTCCATTGCAGCTATTGAGAGAGAGAGACAGAGAGCGAGAGAGAGAAAGAGAGAGAGAGAGAGACAGACACACACACACACCCACATCAACGTCAACAGAAAAAAAAAGACACACAGAACTGAATACTACAAACACATACAAAGGAAAGGTAGGTAACAGATATGTATTTACTGGCATGTAGTAGATGTTTTTGAAGAGTACTCTACATACTTTGAAACATCCATATGTGGCATCAGTATGTATCTATGCTTAGATGCCCTGCATAACAACTGCCATGGACAAATCAGTGTGTAGCTGTGTGCAGTGGGACATAATTGTGACATATGTAGCTCAGCATTAAATGTCAAACATCTGATCCATGTTATCTGTGTTCTGCACAGTAGTGTGGACAATGGCTGTTTGGGGGAGTAGCACATACAGCTATATAAACATAGATATGACAGAGTAACACATGCATGATAGTCATATTAACGTGTAGCTTAGCATTGGCAACTTCTGTACCAAGCTAGTATGCTAATCTAGCATTTGCAGCTATATATTCACCCTCTAATATTACTGTGTGCTCACATGTGACAACTGTTCATGTTGCAGCAAGGCCCAACAGGTCAGCCGTGAGGTCCAGGGACTTACAACAGTGTGGACCTTGTGTGTGTATGGCACACACATACGGAGAGATATATCTGTGACAGATATATTAGCATCTGTACATGTACATAGAGCAAGGGACATACTGCAACTGTTTGTGAAGGGTGGACATATATATGTTGGTGAAGGTTGTTATGTGCATATTTGTATGTAGGTTATAGTGTGTGGCAAACAAGGCAGCATACAGTGCTGGTATATGACATGTGGTGGTTGAACGCTGAGGGTATGATTTGTTAGGTTTGCAGTGTTGCAGCCAGTGAGGCCTGCTAAAGCTACATGGGCTGAGAACACCTTCAATGCATTCCGCACAAGACTGTGCAATATTATTACATAACTGTATACCTCACAACCTTCGCATAATTGATATTCCCACCATGAAAGGTGGACTGTATATGTGCCTATATCTATATCTATATGTACACCAATGGATGTTTATATGTATGTGTGTGTGTGTATATATATATATATATATATATATATATATATATATATATATATAGTGAGAGAGAGAGAGAGACTGGGTCATATTTACTGCGACAGATGCCTGGTGACAAAGCCATGGCCTCAAGCTCAATGTCAAAAATGCATTGGCATCCCTTTTGGTAAAAACTCTGTACCCATGAACTACCACATAGGTGGTAGTCTACTTAACACTGAAAGTGTGATAAGAGACCATGGGACACAGGTGGACAGTAGTCTCCACTTTTATAATCACAGTGCCACACTAGTCATGTAATCTGTCTACGTGGCACATCTCATCACAAAAGGTGCATCATCCAGGGAAAAAGAGGTCAGTGTTCCCCTCTACTCATCACTCATAAAACCTATTATAGAGTACAATGCCCCTTTTGGTATGTACCTCACAAGACATCTACAGCAACTGGAAAGGCCACAAACATACTTCACAAAGAGTATTACCGGCCTCAAACAGATGCTCTATGTAGACCGTCTCACAAAACCACAGCTAGACTGTGTCGCATACCACCTACCCAGAGGTGACCTCTGCCTAACATACAACGCTATGTCAAACCCAGAGCTGTTGGACATGCTCCACATAAACAGATCACAATCCCTATGAGCTACATGCTCGAGGGACCTAAACCTTGTCACCTCAATAAACAGAACATGCTGGAGGGATAGATTCCTATCTCAGAGACATCCCATACTCTGGAACAAACTACCTATCAATAGCAAACAAAACTCCTCATTAGCAGTCGTTATGAATAATTCTGATGATTGGATGGGAGATAGGAAATACGCCCTGGGAATCACCTCTGTGGCTTTGCTTGACAGGGTTGCATGAAATTAAATTACATGGGTGTCAAAGGCCAGGGTACCATATGGCTAGGCTTCTATAGGCCCTAGGGCCAATAGCCTATTACCTGCCTATGAACCGATACACACCCACATGTACTTGTTGCAATAATTGCTATGTGAGGTTGACTGAGTGTGATGGTGAATGTGTTGGTGAATGTGCCAAAGTTGTGTATATGTGTGATAGCTTAGTGGGAAACTGTTTCTGACATGGTATTTTGTGTCCTAGCTCTGATCCCAGCAAAAGATGTGCATGCTATTGCTAGGCAGAAAAAGCACTATGGCATAAGGTCTGACGTAGTCCCTTGGTGTTGACTGGGGTGTGTCATTGTAGGCTAAAGCAGTACATGTATGCTTATTGATTGGTACTGCTGGTGAATCCAAATCCCGTATGAACTGTAGTACTACCTGAAGCTGTAGGCCTAAACAGCACAGTATGGTGTATGTCCACATTGCTTGGAACCACTGTTTTGTGTATTCCCTGTAGTCCTCACAGATTACATACCTCAGGTATAAGGTTTTGTAAGTACTGACACATAGTACTGTATGGTACACAGGTAAAGCTCATCTGGGTTGCCATACCTTTGTGTCTTGTATGTATGTCTGATGTGTGTGTGGGTATGCCTGTAACATGCCCTCGGTCATATGTGTGTTACAGGATATAAGTGCATATCTAGCAACATGTATAGTCCAGTACAGCAGTATGCCACCTATATTCATGAATGTGCACATATGTTAGGCAGGGGGTTGCCATCAACAACTAGTGTGGTATACTGGTAATACTGTAACTGGACTTTACAATCATTGCAATGGATGACATATTTCTTTATGCATTAGCTTGATATATACCTCCTGTGGCTAGGTGATGCATTGTGTCACATTCAGTGTGCCATGTACTGTTGTATAGTCTTATATACTGGTTTCTCTTTGTTGCTGTGCAGAACATGGTTTAATTTATAGAGCGTGCCAGACACTGTCAGGCAGTTGTGGGTTGAGCACTGATATGTGGTATCGAAAGTGTGTATCCTCTGACAGCCAATAGATTGCTATATATGGCAGTTCAGTGATATCTGTACTTCAGAATGTTAAGTGTGCCACATGACTTGCTCACACATTGTCTTCCACGGTCATGGCCCACCATAGCAACCCAACCTATAGTCCAGCTGAGGGTGCAGTTATAACAACCAGTCTGGTTCAGCACTACACCCTGCTTTTCTCAAGAACCAACCAGGACCAGCATGAGCGGACTGCACTGTGGCAAGATGTTGTACGTAGGGTAAATGACATAGGCATGCATAACCGGACATATGAGCAGGTACGCCATCACTGCATTGATTTACTTAGACATGTCTGGCAGCATGCGTCTGATGTCTGTAGACAACAGCTTGCCACAGGTGGTGGGGTTACCATCCATCCCCCCCTCACCAGAGTGGAGGAGCTGCTCCTGAGCCTGGTGGCTCCTGGCCAACAACAACAACAGCTCACATGTATCATCATGGAGGCTGGAGCCACCTAACAAGTTCACACGGAGGGTGTAGGTAACATGGCATATCTGTAGACTACTGTTACCTCGATTGGTAGATCATGAATATGTGAGATGTGTACTGTGTAGTTAGAAGATGTTGAGCCTGGTGTTGTGCAATACTGATAATTCAGAACATAATCTGTAGGCCTGTGACTGTCAACTATTGTACTACTGTAAGATTGCAAACCCGCAGTAGCAATGCCACAGTTGTTGCCACTGACAAACTGTCTCATATCCTTGTTGGTCCCTCTGGTGTGACAGCAAGGCAGCAGACCCATGATGGTGAGTGTGTTCTACATTTAATATTGCAAATAAAATGTGCATGTCATAGGTGAGGTGTAGGCCATGTACACATTTAACACACCTATGCATAATGCATGCTGTGCATGTTTGCTGTGAGACTATGCACATCTCAGTAACGTGAGTAGCTGCCTCAAACACATGCAATACACAGAGCATCCCAAACAATTGTGGCTACACTGTAGTGGACATTGGATTGGCAGAGTCAATACACATGCACACAACATACACAACTTTGTCATACGCAGTACACATTAATATGCTACACATGGCGTATTCAGACACCCACTGTAAGGTCACACTCCAGTATCCCAAATGTCATCCACACAGCACACATAATATACCTGAGGGGTAGAGGCCTATCATGGGGTGGTGTGACACTCTTCAACACACAACACATTCATGTTAGGCAATGCTCCCTATTGGGCACCTTACAAACCCATGTAACTACTGGCTGTGAAATGGTGAATGTAGCCATGGTACTGCAGTTCAGGTACAGCATGATAGTTGCCAGTCTGGCACACATTAGTAGCCTTGAGTGACCACATGATGCTGCATGATGATGGCTCATGGTACTACACCCCATCCAGTTACAGTAACCACAGTACTACACATAGCATTCAGTGCTATACACCTCAATGTTGTGTGTGTACAAACATATGCATCTATACACAATATGCACTATTTGCACAAAGTGACACATATATGTCTTGTAATGCTATTGAGTGTATAGGTCACATGACACACATTGGGTATGTGTGATGTTTAATGTTGCAGTTGTGCTGTAGCATGCCATGTCATGGCTGGCACTGGCATGTCCACAATATGTTCTACACTCACCATAACCACTGTACAATGGCTATGTTGAGCAATGGTATTCCATCAGGTATACATGCACCACTCATCCTGTGTGTATACATAGCATGCATGAGCTAAACCTGTGTCCACAATTATCTGCTAAAGACACAGATGCTCTAATCAGAAATGGATATCTATGTGACACACAGATACACATCCAGCCATGGTATGTATACCTGTGAGCGATGGTGCACAGGACATGTTGTGTCTATGTACACATTGCATTCCAGAGTGAGGCCAATCACTGAACAACAACACACATGCATCAAAGCCATGTATACTGTTATTAGCAAGGACTGTCTACACTCACACTGCATGCTGTTGAGTAACACACATCCTGCATGCTGACACGTGTGATATGACTGTTTGGCTTGTGATACTGTACCCCACCATCAACCGCTATTGAGTATGTTCTGGATTGCTGGTGGTGTGTGTGTGTGTGTGTGTGTGTGTGTGTGTGTGTGTCTGCTTTAGTGAGGATGTGTGCATGTGTGCATGTGTTCATGTGTTCATGTGTTCGTATTCATGTGTTCATGTGTGCATGTGTGCATGTGTTCATGTGTGCATGTGTGCATATGTGCATGTGTTCATATGTTCATGTGTGCATGTGTGCATGTGTTCATGTGTGCATGTGTGCATGTGTGCATGTTTTCATGTGTTCATGTGTGCATGTGTGCATGTGTGCATGTGTTCTGACATCGTGTACAGGTCGTAAAGTGTGTTTCCTGTCTTCCTCTCACAGGTGCTGAGTTTGGGCTGGTTCACTGCAGCAGGGAACCTGATGTCACTGACACAAATAGTGATAATGAGGATAGGTGTGTTGAGGCACAGGCATGTTTGCCAGGGTCTGTCATTGGGCCACCAATCGACAGTACACAAGTGTCCACCGAATCCATGCACACAGTCATACTGCCAATATATCCATCACCAATGCCCTGTCCAGTGTACAGTCGGCATTGGCCAGGACAGTGTGGTATCTATGGCACATGCATCCCAACACAGCAGCCATACCCAGATGTCTGGAATGGTACCACATAGGCAGATGTCCAGGGTTCTCATCGGAGCACTGCTGGTCATCAAGCCCCTGTCAGATGTGCCACAGGCCTTACAACCTCACGCATGTTCCAGGCTGTCATGGAGGCACAGGCACGTATGGAACTGTACACCAGACAGGGACTAAGGGCACAGAGGGAACATAACACCACTTTAGATGACAGTATCCATGACCTAGCAGGTGCCATCAGTAATTACACTGAGGTCATTGATAGACATTGGGGTGAGACATTAGATGTCCTCCGCAATGTCATGTCCATGTGTCAGGACAGTGCAGGATGCTTGAGACATTGACATGGATGTATGCCAGCAACATCAGCAGCTGGCAGTCACCGCGGATGTCCCTCAAGTCACATCCGCTCCCGTAATACCAGTACCAGGCACAGTTACCGTATCCATGGCCAGAGATGGTGATCTGTAAAGCCTGGCAGGTACAGTCTGTGGCTGTCCCACAAATCCCCGTATATGGCAGCCACATGGTGGAACTGTGTGCATGCAGACACACAGACACATAAACCAGACATCTAGGGCTAACACAAACCCACACACATTGCATCAACATTGGCCCATAGAAGTACTCTTGGCCCTCACACACACACACACATACATGTTGATTGTATAGCTCAATGTAGGCCTCTGGCAAACCAACAACTCACCCTGTGCATATGATGAAACCTGTGTCATGTCCTGTCATCTGTAACATTGATGCAGGAACAGGCTTCCATGGTGCTGATGCACAGGGTGACTTTATAGCAGTATAGCAATGTTAACATGTTGTCAGCAGTAAAGTATAATGATATCCTTGAAGGTGTAGCTGAGCAGGCATGATGCATTAAAGCTATGATTGTCAATGTAGTATTGTTTACACCAGTGTTAATTCCAATAGTGTATTGTCCACCCGCGTGCCACTTAGCTGATGTGTGTAGTATTGGCAGCATGTGTTAGAGAGTGAACAGTACGTGTGGGATGTGTGCAGCACAGATTTGCAGGTGTACATTTGTGAACATGGTGGAGGTGCACTGTCTGCATGTACGTGCATAGTGGACACATGGGCAGGGTGACATGCCCTGT
The DNA here is from genome assembly GCF_019279795.1 of Protopterus annectens. NCBI lineage: Eukaryota > Metazoa > Chordata > Ceratodontiformes > Protopteridae > Protopterus > Protopterus annectens. Next base: position 1,531,618,141 of record NC_056735.1, read on the forward strand.
ATTACACAGTGTTAACACTCCATAGTTTCTATTGGTGGCCAGTATGCATTGTACTACACACATTTTGGAACTTGGGTACACATGTGTGTATGACATGGTTTGACACTGTGCTGTGGGTGATACTGTTACTAACTGTCATTGGTTTGCATTCTGGTAGTATACATAACCTCAACAGCCTGACCATAAACAATCATTAGATGATGTCTTGACAACTGACACACAGATGTAGGACACACAGTAACATTTGGATCCTTCAGGTACTATACTATGCCAGTAACCAGTGGTATTCACCTGCACCCATTCCTGGGACCACTCCTGTTTGGCATATAGCTCTCTTAGGTACAAGCAAACACAGTAGGGATATGTCCGTCCACGTCTGGAAATTCATATTGTGGCCTATAATGCATTCCCCAGATGACACACACATCCTCCACAAGGGTATCATACAGACAGATACCTGTTGTCAAACCCATGTTGTAAAGCTATAAGCCAACTAAAGCATAGTCATCCACCTTTACAAAACATAGTATCCCCACAATACCACATAGGTAGTAGCCTCAACATGTTGAACAGGTACCGATGTGTACATACAGCCAAGTGTTACGTCATCTCTCCTTTGGTAATCACATTTCCAAAGGTATTTTGAAATCCCTCGGTGGATCACATAAGCAATAAGGGGTCTGCATGCATATCCACAAAGGTTGTTGTACACCTATAATGAATAGCCATCATTGACAGACTTTGCTGCATTTGAACAGGTCTGAAATATACCTCAGGCATAAACCCTCACTCACACTATTCAATAGAGACCGTAATGAGTGTGTGTGTGACATGGATGACCTTGGCCAGGGATCACTGCAGTGGCTGGGCTTGTCACAAGCATACAGATGTGACCTAAGGTCTGGAAAGTGGCAGCACACTCTGGCAAAGATAACAGCTGTGTTCATGGAGAAAGCAGGGTTCCCACCTATGAAATAATTGAGGTCACATGTATGTATATGTATTTGCCACACAGCTACCTGATATGTGCAATGCACATACTGTTGTCATATTGATATGTCATACAGTAGTAAAAGCAAAACCCACAACACATTGACCAACAGTGTCATATACACAGAGCACACACACACACACACACACTCAACAAGTGCAGGATTCAAACCCCTACCTAACTACTTTATGATAATAGAGCAGTACACATTAACACGATGTGCTATACACATTACTGGAAGATTTCCTTTCCACAGGTATATTTGTAGGATGATGACATTATCAGACTTGACAAGATAAGTATACCACTTTTAAGGTGTTTTAGTAGTCTCCAAAAGGTTGTTCCTCTCCAAGGAAATACACACAAACACACACACTTGTTAAGTGCAGGATTCAAACCCCTACTTAACTACTTTATGATACTAGAGGAGTACACATTTACATGACACACTATACACATTACTGTGAGTTCTTCTTTCCACAGGTATATTTGTAGGATGGTGACATCATCAGACTAGACAAAGTGGGTTACATTAGGTGACATTAGGTGGGCTACATAAAAGGAATTTCTAAACACTTTGGCCATGTGATCATCAAAGGAGAGTTTACTATCTACCTGGGTCCCCAGGGCCATAATTACTTTCTCCGTACATACTGGATTACCACCTATGTGGTAATTTGTGTGCACTTTGTTTTATTCAAAGGGGATGACTATGCATTCTTTGGCATTCTGCTTGAGGGCATTGTTTTGACACCAGGTATCTGTCTCTGTAAGACCCTTCTGGAGGATGTCTGTGTCAGCCGTAGAGTCGATTATGGACCACAGTTATCAGTCATCTGCAAACTTGTTCAGCCATACTCCTCCCATGCTTGCTTGTACCTCTGAGCAGTATCTACTGAACAGGTGGGTTCCCAGGACCAAGACCTGTGGGATGCCATTTGTGACTGGTTTAGAGTCGGACATGGCACCCTCAACTCTGAACATGTGTGTTTGATCTGTGAGCCAGTTAGCGACCCATCCTGTGACATAGCTGTTAATGTTCAAGCTGGTAAGATTGTCCATGATGACCGAGTGGGGAATGGTGTCAAAAGGCCTTAGTGAGGTCCAGGTGGGCTGTGTGGACTACTTTCACCTCCATCTATGTCCTTGGTAACTGTTTCAAATAAGTCAATTAGGTTTAGGAGGCAGGATCTGCCTTTAACAAAGCCAAGTTGGGTAGAGTTCAGTGTCTGGAGGTCCCCAATGTCTCTATTTATTGGTTCCATGATAATTTGCTCCATAGCTTTGCAGACCAGGCTGAGTAGGCCTATAGGGCAATGGTTTCCAGGTTCTGTTGTGGCACCCCCTTTGTGGAGCTGGATGACTGTTGCTGTATGCCATTCTTTGGGTACATAGCCTGTGGTAAGGTTGAGTCTGGACAGTGAATGTAGGTGAAGGTGTAGTTCCTTTTGGGGCTGGTGTAAGACACAGCCTGGGACACCATCCAGTCCCATTGATGCTGTGTTCTTAGCTTTGGAGAGGGCTGTGTTTACCTGCATGTCCATGAAATTTGGGGCTCTGCATTCTTCTGGGATGGACACAGGTCCTTTTGGGGGTGATGGGGGGGGGTTGCACTGAACTTGTCCCCCAGGATGTGGGCAATGTAAGTTGGTTCAGTGTATTTCTTGCCATTTTGCAGTAGCTGACAGCATATTTGGAAGTTGCCACCTAAATGTTTGGTATAACTAACAAAGGATTTGTGGTTGTTATTCTTACATTCCTTGGCAATTTGTCTTTAGAAACTGGCCTTGGATTATTTTATGTGCAATCATTGTGTCTTCCTAATAATGATCAGTGATGCCTTTCCTTTTGTGAAGCTTGCTCTATCATGTGTTCATTTCCTCCTTCTGTTGTATAGCTTATTTATGGGTGACGACCACCAGATTGGTTTCTTATTTTTGGAGGAGTGCATCTTGGTTTTATTTGGGATGTCTCAATCCATGCATCCCTGTAGATGCTCATAGAATGCACTTGTAAATGATTCGGCAGATTGTATAGCATTATCCTATAGCAAGGGGGCTTTGGAACTTTCCACTTTGGTCTTGGGAAGTGTGCAGTTTGCTTTTGAAAATGTCTTCACAGTGGTTTCCTTGACTGGGGGGTGGATGTGGATGTCCAGTGTGATTACCTTATGATCTGATATTACCAACGAGGGGTTTATCTCTGTTGTGGAACACTGGTACCCCATGTTGGTGATGATCAGGTCCAGTATGTTGTCACCTCTAGTGGGCATGGTGACCAGCTGTTCCAGCGCATTTAAGTTTTTAAACTCTAGGAAACATTGGGCAAAGGACGTTGTACATGAGTAATTCTCCCACTCAATGTTTGGGTAGTTGTAATCTCATATAATGGTGTTTGATAGGAACTTTATATTTTCCACTGTTCTCAGGAATACTGAGTGAGGTTCTTGAGACAAGGTAGGTGATCTGTAGCAGGCTACAATCTGATAAGCAGCTTTGCCCAATGTTAGTTGCACTTGCATGGTCTCCAAGGCCTCATGCTGTGCCACTAACCTGAAGGTGTGTGTATCCATAAGGTAAATGGATACACCCCTTCCTTTTGTATTTCACTCGTGGTTTTGGGGCTGAAGATCAGGGGGATTGTGAGTGTTTTACGTGGAGCATGTCCAACAGCTCTGTGTTTGACATAGCTTTGTATGTTAGGCAGAGATCACCTCTGAGTAGGCGATATGTGAGAGAGAGTACAGCTGGAGCATTTTGTGATGGTCTGTGTATGGCATGCATTTCAGACCGCTAATGCTCTTTGTGAGGTATTGCTGCAGGCTTTCCAGTTGTTGTAGATGTCTTGTGAGGTACATAGTAAAAGGGGCATTGTACTCTATTATGGATCTAGTGAGTGATGAGTAGAGGGGAACAATGTCCTCTTCTATTCTGCATGAGACACCTTTTGTGATGAGGTGTGCCACATAGAAGGATTTCCTGACTACTGTGGAGATGTGATTATCACAGATGTGTCCACTGTCCACCTGTGACCCAAGGTCTCTTATCACACTTTTAGTGTTAAGTATACTACTGCCTATGTTGTAGTTCATGGCTACAGAGTTTTTACCAAAGGGGATGACAATGCACTTTTTGGCATTGAGCTTGAGGCCATGGCTTTGATACCAGCCATCTGTCTCAATGAGGCCCTTTTGTAGGAAGTCCACATCTTTAGTATTTACAATTATGGCTCCTAGTTTGCAGTCATCTGGAAAATTCAATTAGCCACAGACCTTCCATGTTAAAGTTTACTTCAGGGAAGTAGATACAAAACAGGACAGGACCCAGGACTGAGCCCTGTGGTACTGCACTCGTTACTGGTCCAAAGTCATACTTGGACTCTGCTACTTTCACAGTGTGTGTTCTGTTAGTATGCCAGTTGGCAACCCATCTTGTGACATAGCAATTTATACCTAGTTTAGTGGGTTTATCTAAAATTCCAGAGTGTGGGATGGTGTTGAAAGCCGTGGCAAGATCTACATAGGCTGTGTGAACCACCTTACCCTTGTCTACGGTTCTGGTGACTGCTTCAATGTCATCTATCAGGTTTAGGAGACGTGATCTGCATTTTACAAACCCAACTTGGTTGTGGTCCAGTATCTGGAGATTACCAATGTCTTTTTTTTATATGTTGTATGATGATACATTCCATGGCCTTGCAGAGCAGGCTCATCAGGCTAATAGGGCGCTAGTTCCTGGGGTCTGTGGTGTCTCCACCCTTGTGTAGTGGGATAAACATCACTGTGCACCATTCAGCAGGCACAAAGCCTGAGGTGAGGCTATGACTGAACATGGTACATCGGTGTGGTGCCTGTTCATTCTGTAGTTTATGTAGAACACAGCCTGGGAAGTTATCTGGTCCCATGGATGCTGTGATACTGGCTTTGGAGAGTGTTTTTTACCTGTGCAGCCGTGATGTCAGCAACTTTGCCATTTTCCATTATAGAGATGTGCTCTTTCATGGGTGAGAGGGGGTTAAAGTTAGCACTGCTCCTATCTGCCAGAATGTTGGCAATATCAGTTGGTTCTGTATATTTAGTGCCATTCAGCTGTAACTCAGAGCAGATATGAGTGTTGCCATGACATGGACCTGTCTGTTGGGCAGAGATCTTCTGAGTAGACAGTACGTAACAGAGTACAGATAGAGTTAAATTCAGTCTTGTTGCATGGGGCAACTGTTTGAGGCCAGTAATCCTCTTGTTTAGGTACTTCAGTGGTCTTTCCAGCTGCTGAAGGTGCCTAGTCAGATTCATCGCAAGTCTGTTGTGGTACTCTCTGACGGGTCCGATGACTGATGAGTAGAGGGAACCTCCTTTGACCTACATGCAAAGACCTTGGCAGTTTGTGGGAACACATAGCATGATTTTCTGACCACTTTGTGAATGTGTTTCTGGAAGTAGAGATGACTATCCACATGTGTCCATAGATCCCTTATTATCACCTCCATATTTAGGGTGTTGGCACCTATGTGGTATTTGTATGACTGTAGCTCGAGGCCATAATTTTGACACCACATCTGTCTGACTGAGACCCTTTTTAAGGATGTCTCTGTTGTCCCAAACATCGATTATGACAACTTTTTGTCAGTCATCCACAAACCTTGCTAAACCTAGCCCTCGTGTGTTTGACTGTATTTCTGAAAGTATACACCAGACAGGAGGGGTCCCAGGACTGAGCCATGGGGGACAGCAGTTCTTACCAGCTTGTACAGGAGACCACAATTCTTACCTTGTGTGATTTATCTGTGCCCCAGTTGGCAATCCATCAGATGACAGACATATTTATGCACAGGTTGTTGATTTTGTGGATACGGCATGTGTCTGGGATGTTGGCAAAGGGCTTTTCAAGGTCTATGTGGGACGTGCGTAGCTCATTTCATTGATGTATGTCCTGGGTGACTGCCTTGAAAACAGTTTAGCAGGTTTGGGAACCATGATCTGCCCATGACCAAACTGAAATTGGTAGGGTTGGGTGTTTGTAGGCTCCCAATAGCTCTGTTTATGAGTTCCATCATGATGGACTCCATGGCCTTGCAGATCAGGCTTAATAGGCTTATAATAGAATAGTTCCCATGGTCTGTTGTGCACCAACACTTGTGGAGTGTGCCAAACGTTGCTGTAACACATTCAACAGTTTCATATCCTATACAGAGGGTGAGGCTCAACAGACTGTTCAGGTGCAGGGTCTTTTTGTTCTGGAGTTCACTTATGACACAGCTAGGGAAACAATGTAATTCCATAGACGCCGTGTTTTCAGGTTTGAAAGGAGCTGTTTACCCATTCTATATGTGATATCTGTGCTTTGACAATTTCGAGGTATGATGATAGGGCCTTTTGTCAGTGAGAGGGGGGTATGTATGCATAAGCCTGTCTGACAGGATGTTGGCAATGTCAGTCATTTACAGTTTGCACTGACTCAGGACATATATGAGTGTACATTGCTATTTATGACATAGCGGAAGGAAGCATCATGGTTTGCTATGGACTCCTTCACAGATTCTTTTGCCAGAACATGGATTGGATGTTTGAAGTGCACATTGTTTATTGATGATACTGATTGCAGGTTTATTGATCTTCTTTGCTTTTTCACTTTCTGTGAACAACTTAAGTACTTGTGGTACATTGTTTGATTATGACAGGGTTCCAATATATTATATGTGTCTATTTTCATATAACTGTGTGCACAAGGCAGGATTGGTGAATAGTGACAGGTTCCTGGGGTAAAGCATACAACTGCCAGATATGTGTAGCACACTGCTGTACTCAGACATGGCCTGTGTGAGCATGCCCAGTATGACCTTTCAGTATGTTGTTGCCTGACATTTGCTTCATTTATTTAAGTGTGAGCATGCCCAGTATAACCTTTCAGTATGTTGCTAAATGAAATCCACTACATTTGTTGAAGTGTGCGAGCACGACCGGTATAGACATTTATACTATATGTGTGTGGAAAATCAAGTTGTATTTTTACTGCAGGGCTTACCTTTGTGTCTTAAATCAACAGGGATCATGCTGTGCCTGCAGGGCTTCCATGAGACACTTTGCATAGACTTATCAACATTTTTACATACGGGGGGACAGCTATTCTTTGTACATTTCTACCCGGGGGCACACCTGATTGTTACTGTGGGTGTACATAGTATGAGGGGTTCACCTGAAACTTATACACATTTGCTAGGCATGCACTGCTATGTAAGGTACACCATTTCAGTCTGTACTGTTGCCTATCGTACTGGCTTGAGGCATACTACTATACTACAGATCTTAGCGTCCAATGTCACGTATATTAGATTGCGACTTCATAGCCTACCCAACCCACATCACACCACCTGGCCTGCTGTTCTCTGTCTGCATAGGCCTGTGGGGGAGGTTACCCATATGCCTCTTTAGGGGCATGATACAGCATTTCTTTGTGTTTGCATTAGTGTACAATTGTCCTGCTGTGTCTGTGCCAGTGAAATGCTGTCATGGCTTAGTGGTTCAGTACTGTGACTATAGTGCACAGTATCCTGGGTTTGAGCCCTATCACTGCTTTTTATTTTCATGCTGGGCAGACCAGACTGCTTAAGGAACAGTAAAGCAAATATGAGCATGTTTACCTGACTTTGCTCAACTTTGCCTGACCTTGCCCAACATTGCTTAACGTTGCCCAACGTTGCGCTAGTTAGAGCGGGAAATTTTGTTTACATATACTAAATAGTGGTAAAGGCTGCTTAACACTGCTTTATATTGCTTAAAACATGGCAATCATGCCTCAGGTGGTGCTGCAGGGCTGCCTATGTCGGATGCACATAGTACACTCCCTATACATGTTTGAAAACAGGTAATGTCAAGTTAGGCATCCCTTTTATTTTATGTGCAAGTCAGAGAGAGGTATCATTTCCAGGGTTCCTACTGAGCCAGTGTATGTGCTATGCGTTGCCTCTTTGCCAAGGCCATGGCATACTGGGCACGGCTCCTTCTGCCTACTGGGGCAGGCTCAGGTTGCTCCTCCTCCGAGTCACGCTCTGCCTGTGATGGCCTTGGCAATGGTGGTGGGCTGTTTGGCCCTGCCCCATGCTGTTCCTGCTGCAGCTGTTTTCACAGGATCATATTGTGTAGCATGACACATACCATGACAATTTGAGTACATGTAGTTGGTGAGTACTGCAAGGCTCCACCAGATGTGTCCAGGCACCGGTACCATGACTTGAGTATCCCAAACACACGCTCGATTACATTTCGTGTTTGTGCGTGTGCCTCATTATGGAGTTCTTGTTCAGATGTGTGTGTGCATTTCTGATGGGTGTCATCAGCCATGGCTCCAGTGCATATCCAGCATCCCCCAATAGGTGACCATCAGGGATGTCCCCATTGGCAAATGTCTGGTACAGCTGTGTCAGATGCCAGATATGGGAATCGTGGTAGCTTCCAGGGCAGCCAGCACACATTCAGTATTATGCCCTGGACATCGCACATGACCTGGCAGTTGATGGAGGGGAAGCCCTTGCGGTTGATGTAGGCCCTACCCCGCTCACCGGCTGGTGCTTTGATGTGTATGTGCATGCAGTCAATTGCACCCACTACCTCAGGGTATTCCGCTATTTGCTGGAAAAGATGCATATTGCTGGCCAATGCCTCACGGGAATTGGGGAAATATACATGATTACCGACATGTGCTGACATGGCATTCAGGAACTGGTGAAGTACCCTAGATGCTGATGCCTGTGAAATCCCCATCATATCAACAGTTGGTCTCTGGAAGGTACCTGTTGCT